>NW_015389211.1:64944-92537 GCF_001527695.2 Protobothrops mucrosquamatus
GAAAGAAAGAAAGAAAGAAAGAAAGAAGGAAGGAAGGAAGGAACGAAGGAAGGAAGGAAAGGAAGGAAGGAAGGAAGGAAAGAAAGAAGGAAGGAAGGAAAGAAAGAAAGAAGGAAGGAAGGAAGGAAGGAAGGAAGGAAGGAGGGAAGAAAGGAAAGAAGGAAGGAAAGAAAGAAAGAAGGAAGGAAAGAAAGAAAGAAAGAAAGAAAGAAAAAAGGAAGGAAGGAAGGAAGGAAGGAAGGAAAGAAGGAAAGAAAGAAAGAAAGAAAGAAAGAAAGAAAGAAAGAAAGAAAGAAAGAAAGAAAGAAAGAAGTCCCCATTCAGAGGTCCAGAGGGTATTTATAAAACCAGAAACTGTTTTGATTTGCAATGCCCCATTTTAAGAGAGGCTGCAGAAGTTGCCCGAAGCATCCAGGGGAGGATTTAGAGTTAAGGTTCTGGGTAGAAAAGCCGCCTTTCACAACCAGGGCTGATTTCCGAACACGCCTGATTTTCAGGAATCGGTGCAAAGCAGAAACTGAAACTAAACAGGCTGCGTATAAAAAGGACTCGCATCCGCCCGAGCTTCCCAAAAGCATCGAAAACCCTCGCAGGGCGAACATAGCCGGTTTGGGCTCCTCTCCAGTCTGAACTTCAAAGGCAAACAGGTGCCGACGTGAGTCTCTCTCTCTCTCTCTCTCTCTCTCTCGGGGGAGGGGGTGTTTCTTATGGTGGTTCTCACGGCGTCTTTTACGAACAGATGAGCCTCCAGAGCAGGGGTTCTCAACCTTGGCAACTTTAAGACTTGTGGACTTCAACTCCCAGAATTCCTCAGCCAGCAAAGCTGGCTGAGGAATTCTGGGAGTTGAAGTCCACAAGTCTTAAAGTTGCCAAGGTTGAGAACCCCTGCTCCAGAGGGTCGTGTCCTTAAGGGAGCATAAAACTTTCTCCCGCAGGGGTTAGAAAACGCAGAGTATTGGGGTGGGGGAGAGCCAGAGATAGGCTGATTTTCTGGTTATGGACGGTGAACTGAATGAAAGCCCAATGTGGGAATGGAGACAGATTCTGCAGTGGAGATTAGGGGACTGGAGGCTAAAACATGTAAGGAACGGTTGCTGGAATTGGGTATGTCTAGTTTAACGAAGAGAAGGACGAGGGGGGACATGATAGCAGTGTTCCAATATCTCAGGGGCTGCCACAAAGAAGAGGGAGTCAAGCTATTCTCCAAAGCGCCTGAAGGCAGGACGAGAAGCAACGGATGGAAACTGATCAAGGAGAGAAGCAACCTAGAACAGGGGTAGGCAACCTTGGCTCTTTTATGACTCGTGGACTTCAACTCCCAGAATTCCTGAGCCAGCTTGACTGGCTCAGGAATTCTGGGAGTTGAAGTCCACGAGTCATAAAAGAGCCAACGTTGCCTGCCCCTGAATTCTGGAGGGTTGTGGCCTTGAAGGAGCAGAAAATTCCTCCCTCGGGGAGTGGAAAAATGCAAGTATGGAGCGGGAAGGGAGGGAGAGTTGAAGTTTGAGTAATGTTGCCAGTTTTAGAGATTTCCCTGCCTAATTGGGCTAGTTTTAGAGATTGGCTGCGGGAATTTGTTAGCGTTTGGGGGTTGCTTCCCCCCCCCTCCGTATTTTGAGCTACTTTTTAAGGGCATGAAGATTTGGCATGAAGTCATAAAAGAGCCGAGGTTGCCTACCCCTGACCTAGAACTAAGGAGAAACTTCCTGACAGTTAGAACAATTAACCAGTGGAACAACCTGCCTCCAGAAGCGGTGAAGGCTCCAACACTGGAAGTTTTTAAGAAGAGACTGGACAGCCACTTGTCTGAAATGGTATAGGGTTACCTGCCTGGGCAGGGGGTTGGACTCGATGATCTCCAAGGTCCCTTCCAACTTTATTATTATTATTATTATTATTATTATTATTATTATTATTATTATTATTATTATTATTATTATTATTATTATTATTATTATTATTATTATTATTATTATTATATGAAACGGGGGAAGAGCCAGGAAGCCAGGATTCAGCTGAAGTCTGAAAATTATGTGTCACTGTGCTCCACTAGGGGGATGCCAATATTCATATTTTGAGCAGTAGTCCAAAACTAGCTGAAAAGAGGCGTGCAGAGCTCGGAGCAAGGAGGCCGAGGAAACAAGCGTGTGTTCAGTTAGGATTTGGAAGCAGATTATGGCGAGGATGTAATTTAAGCTTGTTTCTCTTCACCGTTCCCGAGTTCACGGAAGAAGGTGGCTCTAAAGTGGCTTTTTCCTTAAATCCCACCTCTTGGTGAAATCTAATTGTACTTTAACTCTTAATACATTCCTGGGTGTCAAAGGAATCTCTTGAATCTGGCTTGAATCAAAGCCCGAGGGAAATGAAAGATGAAGTCAGAATAAGCAAAACAAGTTCTCCCTTTATGCATTCAATCAATCATTTTCAGTTATTTATTAAATGGATAAGTCAGGTTACATTTAAAGATGTGAATCTGGCTTGAATCAAAGTCAGAGGGAAATGAAAGACTGGAAGAAGCAAGACAGGTCCTTTGTTTATCTCCCTTTAAGCATTCAACTAAACCAGGGGTAGGCAACCTTGGCTCTTTTATGACTCGTGGACTTCAACTCCCAGAATTCCTGAGCCAGCCAAGGTTGCCTACCCCTGAACTAAACTATTTATTAAATGTATAAGTCAAGTTCCTCTTGGGGAGGGAGAAACTTACATTTAAAGAAGTGAACGTGTTTCCAGTTAATACATTGGAAAGCTTGAATTTGACTACGAAGATACTTTGAGGTACAGGTAGTTCTTGGAATACGACGACAAATTTCCATCGCTAAGTAAGACAGTTATTGAGTGAGTTTGGCAGCATTTTATGATCTTTCTTGCCACAATTATGTGAATCACCGTAGTTGTTAAGTTAGTAACACGGTTGTTAAATGAATCTGGCTTTGCCATTGATTTTGCTTATCAGAAGGTCACAAAAGACCTGATCCCAGGAAACTGCAACTGCCACAAATAGTTGCCAAGTGCCCGAATTTTGATCACGTGACCAGGGGGATGCTGCAATGTTAAATGTGAAAAACGGTCATGGGTCACTTTTCCCAGTGCTGTTGTAAGTTTGAATGGTCACTAAATGAATGGTTGTAGCTGGTAAATTGAGGACTATCTGTATTGTGGTTTTACTGTGGCACTAAATGAGATCGTGTAATTATTTGAAGAATAAATGTATTTGAGACTCCAACATTTGGTTAAACAGAACTTGTCAGCTTTCAATCTTTGAACAGATTTTGTATTGCCAGAAAGGCAAGATCAGATAATAGGTCTCCATACAAACTTGGTTTGATTTGTTGTTCAAACATTGACTCTAATGCAGTGTTTCTCAACCTTGACAATTTTAAGGCATGTGGACTTCAACTCCCAAATCAATGCTGGCTGTGGAATTCTAGGAGTTGAAGTCCACATGCCTTAAAATTGTCAAGGTTGAGAAACACTGCTCTAATGATTTGTATAACTATGATTTCGCTGATTTTGGCATATACTGTAAGCAAGTAGAAAATATTATTGGAATGTTGTTCTGCATTTTTTTCTTTTTAGTTTTTTCTTTTTTTTTTTCTTTTAGCTTTATTGTCTAGGTTTTTAAATCATATAGCTGTTTTCAGTTATTTAGATTGAAGTATAAAAAGGTAGTATTCATTTTTATTGCTGGCACTGGTTAAACAACACTTAAAAGACTTAATAAATAATATTTAATTAATATTAATTAAATTAATATTAAAAAAAATTCTATCCAGATGTGTTGGATGTTAATTCTGTAAATTCCCAATGAATGTGGCCATTGGGTTGGCTCTGGAGGTTATAAGAGCTAAAAGTCAACATTTCTGATAGAAGCAAGCTAAGTACATGTGAAACAAAGGTTCAGAATTGAATTTCTAAATCTAATTTATGAAAATGCAGCGAGTCAGGCAAATTTTGCATTGTAGGAGATGACCAGGCTGAGCCCGAGGGAGGGGTCAAGCGCGTCATCAGTTTTGAGTCCCTTTGCGCCCACAAGAGATCTAAGTCCAGCCATCCTTGAATTCCATTGACTCTTATCAACCACCAATCTGCCTTAACCGTTAGTACTTCAGATTCTTGTAGAGAATGCTAACATGCAATAAAGCTGTATTCATTTCAACTGCCTCAGCTCCTGATTTCCTGTGCTTGGCATGCATATTTCTGAAAAGGAAATTAGCGCCAATAAAAAAAACGTTATGACTGTGTTATTCTGGATGTGGCAAAATCTTCTAGAACTCCTGAGTTCAATGGGATCTTTTCCAATCCAGGTATTCCAGAGACTATAGTTTTGACTGTTCAACCTTTCTTCTTCTTCTTTTTGTTTTATCCAGGCCGAAATGGCTGTCCAGCCCAAAGGTGCGCTTGCTACGAGAGCCGTGATGAACATTAGCAAAGCAGAGGAAGTCCGAAAGGAGACGGAGCTGATGATGAAGCCCCACGCAAACTGGGAGGAGTATCTGATGCCTGGGCCCATTTCCATCGCCCTCTTAGGGGAGCTGGCGTGCATTGCTGCAGGACAAGGAGATTTTGCCATCAATCTTGCCCCACCCGAGGGAGGCTACAAATATATGAGGTATCCGGACTCTTTCCAGGCCTCCCTGATGCAGGTGAGCAACAGTGGGTGGCATGCCTTCAGCATAGCCCACAAGAATATGGATGGCATCCGGCTCCTTTCTATGAGCGTCCCTGAGCAAATCAAGATGGTCATGAAGACCTTATTCCAGGATGACCTTACCTTGATAGATGCTTTGCTCCCTGGACAGCTGTCCAGCCTGAAATCGATTGCAAATGAATGTTCTTCTTTGGCTAAGGCAGTTGACAATAAGTTCAATGATGTTATCTGTCTGATTGGGGAACTCCTGGAAGTGTGTATGAGTTCCAAATCACAGTATGAACAAGGATTGACACAGTCCAAACGCGCCTTGGAAGACCTGAAGCTAAGAAAGGCAGCCGCTGAAGAAGCCCAGGCGAAAGCAGAGGAATACTACAAGGAAGTAAAGAACAGAGTGACTGATACGTTTGACGATTATAGAAAAGCGATAGATAGCATTCCTACCGGCTGGAGTAGTGTAGTTCTGGAATTCACTTCAACTTTAAGAGAAACCTTGACGTTGCCCATTGCCAACCTGACATCCTTGCTCAGCTTCAACGGAAATAAGTTGCTTTCTCCAATCGAGAGCAGAAGTGAGGAACAGTTTGAAAGTGGGAATGACTTTATAGCCATGAACAACATCTGTGCCCTATCAGGTCAAATGGCGGCATTGGTGGACAGTCTTAAAACCGTGGTGGATGATGAAGGTAATATTGACATGGATGTCCTCTACAATAAAAAACACAACGAAATCAAAACCGTATGGGTCAAAATTAAATCCCAGCAACTGTTAGAGAAAATAAAAAAAGAAGGAAAGTGCAGCCTGAAAAAATCGGCAGTGAAAATATGTAAAGATATAATCGAGATTTCCAATATGTTAACTGAAAGAGTAGAGTCAGGGAACATAAACCAGAACAAACTGATAAAGAAAATGAACACCCTCTCGATTGATATTGAGGTTTTCGATAGCAGAAGCAAATCCTGCAACCGCACATCCCCTTTCGGTCCCATGGCGCCAAATATGGTCAAATCCCAGAAAAATGCCCAAGAAAACTCATCGTTGTCATCAGCGGTGAAAAACAGCCTTTTGAAAACCGAGCAAACGAAAGAAATGCTGAAGATGAGTCAAGAAGAATACCAGAAAAGCTTCGACAACTTAAAGCAGCAGAATAAGGATTTGCTGGACGTGCTCAGTGAAATGAGGAAATGTGAAATAAAGGAGATTGATTTTGAAAAAGCCAAAAACATGCTGATCAAAGGCCTGGACGCCATGGGAAGAGTGAAGGAGCAGTGGGAGAAGATGGTGCGTTTCTTCCAGATGATCTCGAATCTCATTGATTCTTGTCTCAATAAGCGCCTGACCGAATTTGTGAAATCAGCCGAAGATCTTCCCCAAATTCCGAATTATTCCCACCAAGACTTTGTCCTAGATATGATCTATAAACAGGCCTTCAATGCGTCCAACATAGCTCATTTGGTGCACATGATATCCGAGACCTACACAGACGTGTCTTCAAAATACCTGATGGATAAAGTGGGCAGTCTGAGCAGGCTTATTTCCATGGATCCTTCTGATCCCCAGTTCCGGATGGAGCGGATCAAACTAGCAGACGGCTGTGACAATGCCCGAAAAGCCATAGAGGACCTGGTCATTAAGCAAAAGAAAGAATTTGAAAATAACATCCATGCCAGAGTGGCCAAAATCAATTCTGAGCTGAAGGCTATCTTGCCGGAAGTGCCGGAAGCTGAGAGGAAAGCGATCGAACATAATGTGCACAAAGGAATGAGGGAAATCACCGAGGATGAAGCTGATCAATTCATGTAGAAATGTCTTTCAATCCATGAGGGAAATGGAGGCAGTCTAGGCCAGGGGTAGGCAACCTTGGCTCTTTTATGACTCGTGGACTTCAACTCCCAGAATTCCTGAGCCAGCATGGCTCAGCTTGGAAACCTCTCCCTTTCCCCTCAGCATGGCTGGCTCAGGAATTCTGGGAGTTGAAGTCCACGAGTCATAAAAGAGCCAAGGTTGCCTACCCCTGGTCTAGGCTCTTCTGTATTATTGCATTTCCCTCAGAGTAATAGGACGTGAATTGGGCCACTCAGTCATCTTGTATTTGCTAAAACTAGAAAACCAAGAAACGGCTATAGATATTGCCGTTCCGGATCCTTTCAAAAATCATCTTGGCTGACCATTTCTGACGTAGGGGCACACGTTGGCTCCTACTACGGTAAATATTTCTATTTTTGTTTCTTCTTTAGTGCACCAGTTCCCTCTTCTCTTCTCTTCGGTCAATTTTTATGGACCAATACCTCTCCCTCTGTCTGCTGATCTGCTTGCTGGTTTGTCTGCCCTACCACTTCTCTCTTTTGGGGCTGTTTCTGGTGGAGGAAAAGCTGAAGTAAAAAGTGCTTCTCTTTTTACCATAATTTGTGTCTCTATGATAAAGGGGTTGGGATATGTATGTAGCTTGAGTTCAATGTTAAAAATGTGATGTCCAATTTCATTCATTGCTGTTAATTCTATTGTCACTACAGGCTTCCTTCGTTTTTAGAGTGATGGTACAATCAAGTCTCCCTCTCTCTCTCTCTCTCTCTCTCTCTCTCTCTCTCTCTCTCTCTCTCTCTCTCTCTCTCTCTCTCATATATCCATGCACACATATTAATTGGGAAATGAATAGAATGTCTACATTTTGTTTTCTGGGGTTAGCAATTTTAGGTCTGTATTTCTTTGGAGATGCTTATCAATTAACAGAATAACAGAGGGACCATGGAGGTCTTCTAGTCCAACCCCCTGCTGGATCCAACAGCCTGATCTATCATCTGTTAGAGCAGTGGTTCTCAACCTTTTTAATGACGCGACCCCAACTGGTCGTAAGTCGAGGACTAAACCGGTCGTAAGTCGAGGACTTTCCCTGCCAAGGAGCGCCGTGCATGCGTGGTTCCGCCCCCTGTGCCGGCTGAGGCGTAGCTGGCAAGCGGCAGAGACGGAGCAGGCCGACCACCAGCTGGCCCAGCCCAAGGGAGGTAAGGCACCCGCCGGAAAAGGGGAAAAAATTGGCGGACAAAAAAAATGGCGGACAGCCTTGCTTGGCGACCCCTGTGAAATTGTCGATCCACCCCAAATGGGGTCCCGACCCACAGGTTGAGAACCACTGTGTTAGAGAGATGGGTGCTTGGATTACTATGCTCACTGAAATATAGGTGATAGATTCTCAGTTTTCCTGGCTTCTTGAGTCCTTCTAACATCTTTTCATATTACATTGCTACAGCTCGAGAATGGCTAGATTCTAACAACCACTCCTAATTTACTTTCTGCAAATAAACTTTAAGATAGCAAATCTTAGGAACAAGGGATTTTAAAAATGTTGCTTTTTAGAGAAGGGATCCCTTTTCATCAAAACCTGATGATAAAACTGTACCTCACAAAGAAAAGAGTGCCAGTTTAGAGAGATACTCTTCAAGTACTTTTTGATGGTAAGTTTCCAGGAAATCAAGAGAAAGAGGTTAATCAAATCAGCCAGAATGAACAGAGTAATTAAACATTGAGTTTGGGGCTAGATAACAAGAATTTCTTTTATTTGGTTGTTAATCATACAATTATTAACTGCTATTACACTATGTTGTTTTCCATATTGTTGTAATCTTAAGACAGTGAAATAGGATTTTTTAACTGTTTTTGCCGTTCAGTTGTTACTTTTACATGTTAATATTTCTTTTACTGATTCATTACAGCTTTTTCTGCCACATATAAGAACTATGTTAGTCATTCTGAAGTTACTAAACATTATAGTAAACAACTCTCCTGCATTAAATTCTTGCTTTTATGCTAGAAAGAGTCAATAAATGTCTATTCTCTAAAATTGGCCTGGGTTTAATATCTTGTTGACTTAACATACCACAACACAGCAGAGTTTCTAAGTGTCCGTGGAGATTCTCCGTCATCCCGGTCATGGTTGTCCCAAAGGCGCTTTTTCAAAAGGCAACTGGACTTTCTTGTTTTTCTTTGAAGATGTTTCGCTTCTCATCCAAGAAGCTTCTTCGGCTCTGAACCTGAAGAAGCTTCTTGGATGACAAGCAAAATTTCTCCAAAGCACCTGAAGCCAGGACAAGAAGCAATGGGTGGAAATTAAGCAAGGAGAGAAGCAACCTAGAACTGAGGAGAAACTTCCTGACAGTGAGAACAATTATCCAGTGGAACAACCTGCCTCCAGAAGCGGTGAAGGCTCCAACACTGGAAGTTTTTAAGAAGAGATTGGACAGCCATTTGTCTGAAATGGTATAGGGTTTCCTGCCTGAGCAGGGGGTTGGACTAGATGACCTCCAAGGTCCCTTCCAACTTTATTATTATTATTATTATTATTATTATTATTATTATTATTATTATTATTATTATTATTATTATTATTATTATTATTATTATTATTAAAACAAGAACATCCAGTTGCCTCTTGAAAACACATCTTTGGGACAGCAGAGTTTCCCGTTGGAACAACGGTGTGAATATCAGGGGCAGCATACATTTCCATCGTAATGTTTATCAGATATTGAAAACAAAAATATATGCGGGAAGGATATAATGATACGGATTTTTTTCCTTGATAGGGTGGAAACTATAGGATGTTTGGTAGTGCCTATTTTCAGTGGTTAAAATTACAAAAAATAATAATTAGCATGCAGGGTTCTCTAGTTCCAGGTAAGGCTCTCTTTACCTGGCCCTTGGTAGGTAGAATACAGTGGCAATTGTTGTAAAACCAAAGTAATCTTGTGCCTTCGGTTTGGAAACAAAGCTGTTGTTTCTAAATAATGGTAATCCAACAGCAATCAGTTTTCCAGCCTCAAATATGCAAGGGGAATATAATCTCAATCTTGCATGGCTTGCACTCTGTACGAGGACAAATCAAGGAAATCGTGGTGCAAAATTAGAGAACTGAAGTTGGTGAACAAACCTTGGAGAGTTATAAAGTATGGTTTGTAAAAGTAATGCGTAAGTTCTGAAAGCTCCCTAATTTCTGTGAAACGTTGCATTCTCCCTCTGTCAATCATCATTTTCCCCCTCCCCCAACACACACACACACACACACACACACACTGTTAAAAGTCAAAAGGGTGGGGTGGTTGCTTGAGTTACAGAAACACATGGAGTCATTTTGGTCTAGTGGTTAAGGCACCAGGCTAGAAAGCAGGAAACTGTAAGTTCTAGTCCCACCTTCAGCATGAAAGCCGGATGATGATGATGGTGGTGGTGGAGGAGGAAGGGATCTTGGTGGTCATCTAGTTTACTGCTCAGGCAGGTAGCCCTATACCATTTCAGACAAATGGCTGTCCAGTCTCTTCTTAAAAACTTCCAGTGTTGGCGCATTCACAACTTCTGGAGGCAGGTTGTTCCACTGGTTAATTGTTCTGTCAGGAAGTTTCTCCTTAGTTCTAGGTTGCTTCTCTCCTTGATTAGTTTCCATCCGTTGCTTCTTGTCCTACCTTCAGGCGCCTTGGAGAATAGCTTGACTCCCTCTTCTTTGTGGCAGCCCCTGAGATATTGGAAGACTGCTATCATGTCCCCCCTTGTCCTTCTCTTCATTAAACTAGACATACCCAATCCCAGCAACCGTTCCTTATATGTTTTAGCCTCCAGTCCCCTAATCATCTTTGTTGCTCTTCTCTGTACTCTTTCTAGAGCAGGGGGTCTTCAAACTTGGCTCTTTTATGACTTGTGGACTTCAGCTCCCAGAGTTCCTCAGCCAGCGTGCCTGGCTGAGGAATTCTGGGAGTTGAAGTCCTCAAGTCATAAAAGGGCCTACTTTGAAGACCCCTGGGCTAGACGTTTATAGCCCATTCTGCTCTTGCTCTTTTCTTTTGCTGAAAAAAAGGGGAGAGGAATTTTCACGCAGCTGCAGAGAGCACTGCCTTATCAGACTTTTTGGTTCCATTCCAGAGTTATCTCACCAAGGCCAGGTCATGCAGTCTCCTGAGCTGGGAATCAAGGCCATGAACTTTTGAGGCCAAATTTTAATAAACCCCTGAAAATTGCTCACTAAGATTGAGCTTCTGCACAGGTTCCAGAGTGCTCAACGGTGTGCACAGCTGCCAAAAAAGCCAACGCGGTGTTGGGCTGCATTAACAGAGGGATACAATCAAGATCACGTGAAATATTAATGCCACTTTACAATGCCTTGGTAAGGCCACACTTGGAATACTGCATCCAGTTTTGGTCACCAAGATGTAAAAAAGATGTTGAGACTCTAGAAAGAGTACAGAGAAGAGCAACAAAGATGATTAGGGGACTGGAGGCTAAAGCATATAAGGAACGGTTGCTGGAATTGGGTATGTCTAGTTTAACGAAGAGAAGGACGAGGGGGGACATGATAGCAGTGTTCCAATATCTCAGGGGCTGCCATAAAGAAGAGGGAGTCAAGCTATTTTCCAAAGCGCCTGAAGGCAGGACAAGGAGCAACGGGTGGAAGCTAACCAAAGAGAGAAGCAACCTAGAACTAAGGAGAAACTTCCTGACAGTTAGAACAATTAACCAGTGGAACAACCTGCCTCCAGAAGCGGTGAATGCACCAACACTGGAAGTTTTTAAGAAGAAACTGGACAGCCATTTGTCCGAAATGGTATAGAGTTTCCTGCCTGAGCAAGGGGTTGGACTAGATGACCTCCAAGGTCTCTTCCAACTTTATCATTATTATTATTATTACCAAGGACCTTGGAGTATCTCCACTGCTTGAAAATGGGGCTCCCAGCAGCTCAAGGGACAACATCTTGCAATGTAGACGTGGTGCACCCCAAATAGTCTAAAAAATAGTCTTCAGATTCTGGCTGCTGGACCTGACTAGGATCTCTCAGCAAGAAGAAACAGTGTGAGTACCGAAAATAAAAACAATGGTTAATGCTGTATTCTGTTACACCACAGGAAATAATAAAAACCTTGCTTAGTACATTGGTTTGTGTGTGTGGGGGGGGCTGTTTAATTTACTAGCTGCAGTGAAACACTAAGGCTTAAATTTCTTCTTACCTACTGTTGTGTTCATTATCTCCGGATCCTCAAAAGAACGTTTTCTCTGGCACCTGGCCACTACCTGACACCTGGCAAAACAGCATTGGCCATTTACTCACAAACCACAAAACTTATGACAGCAGAGGATCCTCCACACCTCTCAAGCCTGCAACCAAATAATTCGCAAAATTTCCCACACTTAACTTTGCTAAGGAGCACACCAATATTTACCTTGACACTCACCGGTTTCATTCAACTTAACAGCAATATGCTTTATCCACTCCCATTCCTTCACTTAAATTATTATAAAGTTAAGAAGAACACATGAGGAGAATTCTGGGAATTGAAGTCCACACCTCTTACAGTGGTCAGGTTTGAGAAACACTTAGTCTAGTGCAGGGGTCCCCAACCTGTGGGCCATGGCCCACTACCGGGCCGTGCCGGGCTGTGGGACAGGCTGGCTAGTACGCTTGCCCCCACTGGCGCTAGCGCCGCGGTTGCACGGTGAAAACGGGGCACTGTGTGGCAAAAAACGGGGCGCCATGCAGCAAAAACAGGGCAGGGCTAGAAAGTGTCATGTGGGTGCTAGTGCCACCCTGTTTGTGTCATGTGCATGCTCACAGCCCTGTTTGTGTGCACGTGCTTCCCCCTCCCTTTCCATCCGGTCCGCCAACCGAGAAAGGTTGGGGACCTCTGGTGTAGCGGGTGGAGTAATCAGAGTCTCAGTTGTACTTCTGTGCAGGATTTGCACAGAGACTGTTGTTTGATCAAACATACTTTGGATGGTCCTCCTTGACTGTTGGCTGATAGTATTTCCATCCACGTCGCTGTTCCTAGGAGAGCACAGTACTTCGACACTTATAAAAATCAGGGTATATTAAGGCTGCCCAGGGATGTCTATGGGTTTAGAGGAAAAGAGCGTCATGGGAATGCGGCAGCAGAACGAGAATGCTGGGGCTCCTGTGAATGAAATGCAAGGGGAAAATGCTCAGAGAGTTGGAGGGCTAGAGAGGCCCCTCAGCTACTGGCCAACTTGGTGCAGGAATATAACAATAACAATAATAAAAAAGTTGGAAGGGACCTTGGAGGTCATCTAGTCCAACTTCCTGCTCAGGCAGGAAACTCTATACCATTTCGGACAAATGGCTGACCAGTCTCTTCTTAAAAACTTCCAGTGTTGGAGCATTCACCACTTCTGGAGGCAGGTTGTTCCACTGGTTAATTGTTCTCACTGTCAGGAAGTTTCTCCTTAGTTCTAGGTTGCTTCTCTCTTTGGTTAGCTTCTATCCGTTGCTTCTTTGTCCTGCCTTCAGGCGCTTTGGAGAATAGCTTGACTCCCTCTTCTTGACAACCCCTGAGATATTGGAACACTGCTATCATGTCATCCCTCGTCCTTCTCTTCATTAAACTAGACAATCCCAATTCCAGCAACCGTTCCTTGTAAGTTTTAACCTTCAGTCCCCTAATCATCTTTGTTGCTCTTCTCTGCACTCTTTCTAGAGTCTTCCCCAATAGATGGCGGTCTTGCTCCACTTGGCACAAACAGTGATAGGGAATCTTGTCTGAGTCATCAGCTCTACTTTAAACTGCCCTTACAATATTGGCCAAGAAGAGAGACAACATCAGGAGTCTTTTGAAGCAAATTGCTCATTTTGTTTTGATTGAGGGAACTATACTATCTCAAGACTGACATTCTTTTCAGTGATATGAATCTAGGTTTCCTGGTCTGGTCTTGGAAACTAAGCAGTGTTTGTGGGCTAGGAGGCCACTAAGAGATCCCCGCATGGACAGTTAAGAAGTTGGAAAAATAGACCCAACAGAGGCAGTTCTGTACGTTGCCAAGTAAGTCAGGAAAATATAGCCATGAAGTCATCAGGCGCTGAGTTCAGCTCTAACAAGGTTTTATTTCAGACTGAAAGGAGAAGCACCCCAAACATAAATGTCACATTTTTGGGTAGCTTTGAGCAAGTCTTTGTGCTCTCCAGCTTTCTGCTTTAAATATGGGGAAGAGGGTCATCTGGCCTATCTTGCAGGGCTGTTGTAAGATTTCAGTTCATGTTGAAATAGACAATGAGACAAAACAGAGCTCACACTCTGTTAAGGGGTTTTCGAACTTTTATTGCACTGAATCTTTGGACCCCAGAGATAGGATTAAGGCAGTGGTGGGATTCAGCCAGTTTGCACCAGTTTGGAAGAACCGGTAGCTAATTTTCTGTTGCCCAGGCCCACAACGGAGTTCCGGAAGCGGCACCCACACAGAGAACTGGTTGTTCACATATTTGAATCCCACCACTGGATTAAGGGCATGAAATAAATACATGACATACAAAGTTCATATAGATTTCTCGTGCTAGTAAATAAATAGGCAGCTGAAATAAGGTGACCAACTTTTTTACAATGAAAAGGAGGACACAAATAAATTGAAGAAAAAAAAATCATAAATAAAAGAAACATTTTATTCATTGCAACAATAATACAGAATGCACTATAATATGATAAATGCATAATAAAAACATTTGTCGCAATAACATTTTATATTGTAATTATGCTTACATGCCGCACCCCTGCCTGCAGCCGCCCCACCAGCACAGCTGCCCCGCCGTGTAGAGCGGGCCCCGTGGCTCCCAAAGCACCAGCTATGCTGGCTCCGGCCCCAGTGGGCAGCCCGCCATCAACACACCCCACCTGCAGCCGCCCCGCCAGCACCACCACCCACCCTGCACAGCCCCGTGTAGAGCAGGCCCCGTGGCTCCCACAGCACTGGGGGCAGCCGGCCACCGCCGCTCCTCACACCCCTGCCCACAGCAGCCCCGCTGCCCCTGCCTCTTGCGCCCGCAGCCATTATTGCCCTAGCAGGGCCGAAGATCAAGAGAAAGTTACCGTGGCGTCGCCACTCCAGTCTCCTCCAGGTATCTTTGGGACTAACTAGGAGATGGTGTAGTTGGGTAGCAGGGAAGGATGCAAAGTTCCTGCCAATTCGCCTTCGCTGCAGACAACTTACATGTGCAAAGTTTGCCGGGTGTTTTGGTGCGCTCAGCGCAGCAAAGCCAATAGTGGGAGTAGCACAGCTCATGCAGAAGTTGAAAAAAAACCATCAAAAAAAGGTGCCGGAACGCTGTTCTGAGCGTTCTATGAGAAAAAAAAAGCCCTGCAGATTAGTCTTCAAATATCGAAAAGGAGGACATGTAGGAGGACACTTTTCGAGGGAGGACAGAACTTAAAAAAGGAGGACTGTCCTCCCTAAAGGAGGACGGTTGGTCACCTTAGCTCAGTGGTTCTCAACCTGTGGGTCGGGACCCCATTTGGGGTTGATCGACCATTTCATGGTGGTCGCCAAGCAAGGCTGTCTGCCATTTTTTTTGTCCGCCATTTTTTTTGTCCGCCATTTTTTCCCCCTTTTCCGGCGGGTGCCTTACCTCCCTTGGGCTGGGCCAGCTGGTGGTCGGCCTGCTCCGTCTCTGCCGCTTGCAGGGGGCGGAACCACGCATGCGCGGCGCTCCCGGGCAGGGAAAGTCCTCGACTTACGACCGGTTGGGTAGTCCTCGACTTACGACCGGTTTAGTCCTCGACTTACGACCGGTTTAGTCCTCGACTTACGACCGGTTTAGTCCTCGACTTACGACCGGTTGGGGTCGCGGCATTAAAAAGGTTGAGAACCACTGCCTTAGCTGAAAAGAATGTTACACTCCAAGAGCTGAAAGGTCCTAGTGGTTATTTTGCTCTTGGTAGATACGTTCCAACAGCTCCATAAACGTCACGCTTTTCTCTACTTTAGTTTTAGCACCTAAAGCTTTTAGTTTCCTTGTGGTTCAACACTCAAGCTATTTGCATCTAGACCCAGTTTCCTGCAACTGCCTCTGTTAAAACTTTCTTAGAATAGACTGCTGCTGTTTCAAAAGCTACCTTGCCCAAAATGGAATCATATTTACTGTTTCTCTGTGGCAACATTTTTTTAATTAGCTCCTGCAGCTGCCTGTTTTATTCAAACCGGACCTGCTGCTGAAACCCCCTGGTTTCTATTTTTGTCTGACAGTGGTGCGATTATTGAATAATGCAAAAGCACCCATTTTTCTTTTTCTGGTTTCTTAGGATATCCCCAGATCAGCTTTCTTTTAGCTGGTGTTCTCCAGAGGTTTTGCTACGGTGAGACTAGGCTGAAGCTGCCATATCTAAAGATGAAGGATTCACCTAAGCAGGGTGGACAAAACCCAGGAATCTTGTCTTAAAGATCCCTTCAGAGAAATAGGTAAGAAGGACCCAAATCATTAAGGAAGCAAAGGAAAAATGTCATATCACAAGAGGTTGGGCCTGAGCACGTGGGAAACCTCTCCCTAAATCCCACCAACAGGCAAGAATAGCTGCCAGATGTGAGAATCTACAAAACAAAGCAAGCCAGGACTTTGGAAGATAAAAGAAGTCTTGAAACCCACTCACTCTTTGAATCTTTTTTTTTATCCAGACTGGGCAGCTTCTGACCCTCTAGCTAATGCCCGACAGCCTAGTTGAGAAGGACATGGATAAGTGTGGATGAGTGTGGGCATATGTGTGTGAGAAATAACAAATGTATATTGTAACCAGTAAAGTGTTGCTGTTACATTAAATTCACTGGGTTTCTGGGTATTCCAAAGAACTGGTTGTGCTTCCGTGTTTGAGTGGGGCTGTTGACCAGGGTTGTGATGGCGTGAGTGACCATAAGCCAAACTTGAGAGCATCCACTACCAACTGGAGATGTTACTCACCTAAGAATCCCCCTAGGGCAGGGGTCCTCAACCTTGGCAACTTTAAGACTTGTGGATTTGCTGGCTGAGGAATTCTAGGAGTTGAAGTCCACAAGTCTTAAAGTAGCCAAGGTTGAGGACCCCTGCCCTAGGACAAGGGTGTGGGCAGGCTACCAAGATCTCAGGTGTAAAAGAAGGGCAGAAACAACCCTAGTCATGACAGAGATTGTAATGCAGTCATATGCCTGCTCAGATGTCAGCCCTGTTGATTTCAGCGGGGTTTGTTCTTATCTGGAGGTCATAGGTCAGCCTTATGGGCCAGAGTTAAGTTGGCTTTATCCAAGAACATTGAATTTAAAGCAGGAGTCCCCCAAGTGGTCAAAATTGCTCCTGAGAATGGATGGGACTATCCAAGGGGTCAATGTTGCTGCTATTAGTATGCACAGCACTATTAGTTAAAGGCCAGAATCGAGACCGAATTTCCATTCCTAAACAAGGCAGTTGTTAAAACGAGTCATACCCAATTTTATGACCTTATTTGTTCAGTGAACCACTGCAGTTGTTAAATGAATCATATGGTCGTTAAGCAGATCCAGCTCTTTGCTTATTGGAAGCCAGCTGGGGAGGCTACAACCCCATGACCCTGGGACACTGCAACCATTGTAAATATTTGTTGGCAAATTCTGATCGTGTGCCCGAGGATGCCGCTACTGTTGTAAGTGTGAGGATTGGCTGTAAGTCACCTTTTTCAGCGCTGTTGTAATTTTGAACAGCCACCAACAAATGGTTGTAAGTCAAGGACTATCTGTAATTTCCTTTAATGAATGCTTGGAGGTCAATGAACAATTTGGGGGCAAGGAGCTGAAGAGTTTGGAGATACTTAATCTAGAACAGGGGTCTCCAAGCTTGGCAGCTTTAAGACTTGTGGACTTCAACTTCCAGAATTCCTCAGCCAACATGGCTGGCTGAGGAATTCTGGGAGTTGATGTCCATAAGTCTTAAAGTTGCCAAGTTTGGACACCCCTTGGGATAAGCTTTCAGAACCTGTTAATTTATTCTAACCCTCCACAGAATTGTATTCTGAGACAGGACGATAAAAGGCCTTTCAGAGGGTTACCAGCATGATTGTACACATAAGTAAGATTGAGTTCCCATGACACACTAAACACACTTTTCTTGGCGACCTCACAGGAACCCTCCTAGCATGATCTGCTTCTGAGGCTCCCCCTCCAGTTGCAGGCAGTGTGAGAAGTCAGGGAAACGGGCTCAACTCCAGACAGCCATTTTAAATTCACAGTGATAAGTATTTAATGAGAGGCGGGGGAAACACCACCTTGGTATGATACAACTGGAGGCGTGTAAGATGGCCTTGTCAGTGAAGAACACACTGAGGGCACGGTGGGAGGAGACCTTCTTGGCCAAAAGGAAGTTGTGGGGGAAGATTTTTTTCTTCTTCTTCTTCTTGTTCTTTCCACGAGAGGAGACATGGCTACTGCCGATGCTGCTGGAGCTGCTGCTAGCTTAATGCCCTCAACTCTCTGTGAGGTCCACAACAAGCCTCTGAAGTTCTTTTGCCAAAATGAGTTGGCTTTGATCTGCGCCCAGTGTGCCAAAACCAAGCAGCATCACAACCACACTGTTCTCCCCGTACAAGAAGCAGCCCAAAAAAACAAGGTGAGTGAGGGATTGGCTTTTCCAGACAATTTCGGGATCTCCTTGGCATCTCATACCAGGTAGGTTTTAAAAGAGGCGAGACTCTTCAAGAATTAAAAGCTTGGAATTCTGGTTGGGAAGTTTGGAAGATGAAGTTCATTTATACGG
The DNA here is from genome assembly GCF_001527695.2 of Protobothrops mucrosquamatus. NCBI lineage: Eukaryota > Metazoa > Chordata > Lepidosauria > Squamata > Viperidae > Protobothrops > Protobothrops mucrosquamatus. Next base: position 83,102 of record NW_015389211.1, read on the forward strand.
CAGGCAGCAAATTGAGAAAAGCAACTTCTAACGCTCTTTGCAAAGCATCCTGAACAAAACTTTAAGTATCCTAACTTGACTGTAGACTGTAGCAATTACTCCAGGGTTTATTTAGAAAAAGAGGCAGGAAGAATAGGATGTATGCAAAATAAGCCTTTGATTGCGCTTCTAAACTTTGGCAAATGGAGCAGGAAAACAGAACAAACGAAACATTTTGCTTTGCATTTCTTCATTCTACTAGGTCTGGTAATAAATGTAAAAGCTGGAAGATAATCTCTTCTTGGTATCTCCAAGTAAAGCAACAAATTAATTCTTCAAGAATTTCTGAACATGTTATAAATCTAGTTCTATTATGGATTATAAAAGTCAGAAATTGTAACTACCAAGATTAGGAAATCACCCGGGAATCATCTAAGAGCACATCTGTGTGTGTGTGTGTGTTTGTGTGCACGCATTTTTAAATAAATTTTTATACATATATAATTATATATATAATATATAATTTTTTTAAAAAAAATAAAAATTAGTAGAAACTAACCTAGAATAAGAAAAAGGGAAAAAACTGGGAGGGAGGGAGGGAGGGAGGGAGGGAAGGAAGATATAATATTTATAGCATTTATAAGTACAATTATTTAGTTTACTTCTTCCCCCATAGTTATAGCATAATCTATGCTATCAAAAACGTAAGTTGTAATTTCATTTTTTTCTGTTTCATGCAAAATGTCTATGGCAGTGGTTCTCAACCTGTGGGTCAGGACCCCATTTGGGGTCGATCGACCATTTCATGGGGGTCGCCAAGCAAGGCTGTCCGCCATTTTTTTTGTCGGGCATTTTTTTTGTCCGCCATTTTTCCCCCTTTTCTGGCGGGTGCCTTACCTCCCTTGGGCTGGGCCAGCTGGTGGTTGGCCTGCTCTGTCTCTGCCGCTTGCCAGCTACGCCTCAGCCGGCGCAGGGGGCGGAACCACGCATGTGCGGCGCTCCCGGGCAGGGAAAGTCCTCGACATACGACCGGTTGGGTAGTCCTCAACTTACGACCGGTTTAGTCCTCGACTTACGACCGGTTGGGGTTGCGGCATTAAAAAGGTTGAGAACCACTGGTCTATGGGGTTGCCGGTCCGCCCGTCATTTTCCAAAGAGTAGTATCAATAGGTATTAATTTTCCTATTAAGAGGAAGAAAAGAAGTGCAGCTTCTGGGATAGAGTGCTGCCCTTCCTCCCACTCCTCAGTCCCCCCCCATTCAGAGGAGATTCTTGCAAGGAAGGGGGTGTCAAGAGTCTCAGCTTCCAGGAAGTCTCCCTTCCTTCAGTTTCAGCAAGAGGAATCCACCAGCAGCAGAGCAGAAGAAACTATGAGACACCCCTTTCATTTGTTATTCTGTTGGGCTGCAGGGGTGGGAGAGAATTACAGGAACAAAACTTTCCACCTCACCATCCCATAAGGTCCCCCCACTGACACAAGAACAGCTGCTCTGCAGGGCACTGGAGCAGGATGGGGATGTGGGGAAAACAAATTCTTAGATTAATGGAATAGAATTAAATCAAGTTGATATGTAGAGAGGTAAGATCGAAGTTCTTTATTTATTTTTTTAGAATAATCCCACAGATTTGCAATAGGGCAGTGGTTCTCAAACTGTGGGTTGGGACCCCATTTGGGGTCGATCGACCATTTCATGGGGGTCGCCAAGCAAGGCTATCCACCATTTTTTTGTCCGCCATTTTTTTTGTCCGCCATTTTTTCCCTCTTTTCCGGCAGGTGCCTTACCTCCCTTGGGCTGGGCCAGCTGGTGGTCGGCCTGCTCCGTCTCTGCCGCTTGCCAGCTATGCCTCGGCCGGCGCAGGGGGCAGAACCATGCATGCGCAGCGCTCCCGGGCAGGGAAAGTCCTCGACTTACAACCGGTTGGGTAGTCCTCGACTTATGACTGGTTTAGTCCTCGACTTACGACCGGTTTAGTCCTCGACTTACGACCGGTTGGGGTCGCGGCATTAAAAAGGTTGAGAACCACTGCAATAGGGAATTCCCCCCCCCTTTCTGACATTCCCAAACTGCCCCCTCCTCTTGATTGATGGGAGATGTTTTCCTCCCTGTTTTATTGTTTTATTTATTGTTTAATTGCCTTTATCCCTTCTTTTTGGTTTCTGAAGGAAGGCACAGGAAATAATCTGAACTCCATTACCTATAACAGGGGTAGGCAACCTTGGCTCTTTTATGACTCGTGGACTTCAACTCCCAGAATTCCAAAGCCAGCATGGCTCAGCATAGAAACCTCTCCCTTTCTCCTCAGCATGGCTGGCTCAGGAATTCTGGGAGTTGAAGTCCATGAGTCATAAAAGAGCCAAGGTTGCCTACCCCTGACCTATAATAACTTGAGATCCTTTATCTATGAACATTTATGTTTTCATCATCTGTTGCTTATGCGTTAGTCTCTCCCGCCTTTCTGAGATTTATTTGTTTGTTTGTTTCCCGACTGTATTATTTTTACAAATAACTCAAGGCTTACGTGTCCCACACACCTTTCTAATCCTATTGTCCCCAGAACAACAACCCTGTAAAGTGGGGTTGGACTGAGAGTATATGACTGGTCCAAAGTGTCAGCTGCCACCTTATGCTTGCTTGTGCTTAGCTGCTGTGCAGTGACAGACTGCCATGAACTGTGGAGAGAGGGGAACAAAACGAAAGTAAGTGCTGCATCTCCTCCAGATGCTGCCTCAAGGTCACCCAGCTGGAAGAAGGAGGGGGCCACAGACCAAACTATGCTTGGACTGGCCATTAGGTAAACATCTTGCCTGAACTGGATTGGTTACACTGGGGTGGGCAATGAGAGACAGTTAAGGGAGAGAAAAGTAAAACTGAGAGATTTTGGTGCCCGATTTTCAATTCTGGATTTGCAATACCTCTAATAAACTATACCAGTGGTGGCGAACCTATGGCACACATGCCAGAGGGGGCACTCAGAGCCCTCTCTGTGGGCACGTGCGCCGTTGCCCCAGCCCCACCTCTCCCCGTGCCCCCTCCTCACCAGCAGCCCCCTGGAGAAGAGTCGCTCCCAAGCACGGCCTGCATGGAGCAGCGCAGCCAAGGACATGGCAGCCGGGCAGTGGGTACAAGACTCCACCATTGCGCCATGTGCAGATGATGCTGCGGGGCGTGGGTGGAGGGCGTGGCCGCCATGGCACTGCTGGGCCGCCTGGGTGTTGTGTGGCGGGCTGTGGAGGCGGTGGGTGGTCCTGCGGGTGGGTGGGGCAGGGGGCAGGGCAGGGGGGCAGGGAGGCAGTTTTGGGGCACTCGGTCTCTAAAAGGTTCGCCATCACTGAACTATACCCTTCTCAACAAATGGAGCCAAGGATTGTTTCTATTTAGGGGTTTACGTCATGGCAGGTCTGACACAAAGTCACCTGGCTGGCTTTCACAGCTAAGATGGGACTTGAACTCATGGTCTCTTGCTTTCTAGCTTGGTGCCTTAACCGTTAGACCAAACTGGCTACCAATGCATCCCTTTGTGGTGCGAGGGACCATCTCTCAATATTCTTTGGTGGGACTCCCACTAGTAAGTTCTGTCTAATAAATACTACACTATGTTTTGATTATCTGCTTTGGGTCCTGGGTTTGACTCCACATGGAGGAGCTGAGCAGCATAGGAGTTAGGATGACATCTGCAGCTGCTTCCAGTTTTGCAGCCCTCATCCATCAAAATGGCTCTGTGGCTTCAGCCAGATTGTGATTATGCAGCTTCAAAAAATGGGGTTAATTAGTAAACTATGATGAAGTTCATAGCTAGGTTTGCACAACCTGTAAACTAGAACCTGTGGTTTACTGTCCACAACGGGCACACCTAAGTAGTATTCAGCGCATCCTATCTAACTATTTTGTGAATATCATGCTATCAGATTAAGCCCTAAGGTTGTGGCTCAATGTATTGCATGATTCTAATCATCATGGTTTATTGACATGCTTTAACATTATACGATCAATTGCAAACTCAGCATTCTGACCTTTGAGAAAGATAGAGAGGGATTTATTGTCCCCAAAAATTGCTCAGATGCTGACGAAGCTTTTTTTTTTTTTTTAAAAAAGTTAGTCTGCAAATGTTAATGAACTTTATCCTTCAGTATTTTATTACACCTGGAAATCAAAGTCGGGAAGGGATAGAAGGGGGTCTTATGGGAATGGATGGTAGACCAGTTTTAAACCCTGCAGGATGCTGGAGAAGGAGGGAGTGTGAGATGGAGGCTTCAAATCAACCCAACTTCAGTGAAGTGGATATAGTTTGTTATGGAAAGATATCTTCCCAGGCAGAGAAGGGGATACAGGTAGTCCTCGACTATGTGATCGCAATTGAGCCCAAAATTTCTGTTGATAAGTGAGACAGTTCAATAGGTTTTGCTTCATCTTATGACATTTCTTGCCACTGTTATTAAATGAATCACTGCAGTTGTTAAGTTAGTAACACGGTCGTTAAGAGAATCTGGCTTCCCCATTGACTTCGCTTATCAGAAGGTCGCAAAAAGGAGATCACGTGACCTCAGGGACACTGCAACCGTCATAAATACATGCCAGTTGCCAGGCGTCCTAATTTGGATCACGTGACCCTGGGGATGCTGCAACGGTTGTTTAAGTGTGAAAAACGGTCATGATTCACTTTTTCCAGTGAAGTTGTAACTTCGAACGGTCACTAAATGAACTGTTGTAAATCGAGGACTACCTTTAAGTGAAAAGATGTGCAGGCTGTGCAAGAGTTAGAAAGAAGCTGTCCAAAAAGCTATTTTGGACACATTTCCAGAGAAAAGTAAGTCTCCTGTTTCTGCTTTAAACTCACATACAGATGCCAGATGCCAATAGCAATAGACTCAAGGCTGAACAGATAATGGCAGATAAGGAAGGGTTATAAGTCACAATATTTATTTATTGGGGGGTGGGAGGAGAAAGAAGCCTGCATGGATGGTTTCATTTTTAGTAGGAATAGGAAGAATGGAAATCAAACCCAGCCTAAACCTCAGAGAGCAAAGTTAGGGTTGTCAGCCAGCTGCAAGGTCAGGGTTTCAGGAACCACCGTACCAGCAGAAGTATAGGTATTTGCTTCTTCTCTGCAGATAAAAAGGATGGGTCTGAAAGTATAAAAAAATAAGATTATATCATAAACACGCACAGAGATTCTTTGAGAAGAACCTGTTATGTTGCTTGTTACGCTTTATTAATTGTGAAATCAAAGGCAGGACCCCAAAACCAATAAAGCGTGAAGCGTGCAAACCAGCGTTTGCATTTCTTATGTCAGATGAAAAGAGTACATGTTTCTCCTTCGGTCTTGACCACTTTTTATGATTGAGAGCGTCTTTACAAACTGCATCACTGTCTGGTTTGGTGGCAGCAGTGCCTCAGAGAGAAGATCCATACAGAGAGTAGTAAGGACAGCCGAGAAGATCATAGGAAGCTCACTCCCTGGTATTCAGGACGCTGCTTACAAGCGCTCTGTGCTTAGAGCTTGAAGCATTGTTAGAGACCCCACACACCCACATGATTACATGAAAAAAAACCCCAGTTAAATGAATATAGAAACTTACACATTCTGCTTTTTTTTTTCAGTCATTGGGCCTGTCTTCCTTGGAGCAAGCATTGTTAATATTGTATAAACTCAAGATAACCTATCTAGAGTGATGGTTTTTCTTTGGGAGAAACTACTTTTTCCCTGACAGCATGTATATGCACACAAATGAACTGATAGACTAGACCAGGGGTAAGCAACCTCAGCTCTTTTATGACTCGTGGACCTCAACTCCCAGAATTCCTGAGCCAGCCATGCTGAGGGGAAAGGGAGAGGTTTCCAAGCTGAGCCATGCTGGCTCAGGAATTCTGGGAGTTGAAGTCCACGAGTAATAAAAGAGCCAAGGTTGCCTACCCCTGGACTAGACTCTCTCTCTCTCTCCTTCTCTCCTCACCCTCTTTCTTTCTCCCTCTCTCTTTTTGTCTCGTTAAGACACCAGACTAGAAACCAGAAAACCCTGAGTTCTAATCCCACCTTCCGCCTGAAAGCCAGCTGGGTGACTTTGGGCCAATCACCAGGAGACTGAGAGTTCTAGTCCTGCCTTAACCGTGAAGGTTGGCTGGGTGACTTCGGGCCAATCTTTCCCTCTTAGCCCAACCCACCTCCCTGGGTTGTTATTGTTGTTGTGAGGAAAGTAGGAGGAGTTAGGAGTGTTTGTGCTGCCTTGAGTTATTTTTAAAACTAATAAAGGCGGGATAAAGAATTCCAGAATAGGAAAAAAAAATCTGCAATCAATCACACGCATGAAAAAGACTCCTCTCCCCTTCATGAAATTATAGCAGCTGCAGTGGAACCAATTTTACTGATAGACTATGCCTGCTCTGCATCTCCAGTTCATGGAAATGTGTACAGACAATGGCATTCACAGGGCAGAGCCAGGAAAAAGGACATGATGGTAACAGCCTATAATGCCAGCCTCCCCCCCCCTTTTTTTAGGCTTAATGTGACATCACTTGAAGGCCCCAGAGCAGGAGTAGGCAACCTTGGCTCTTTTATGACTTGTGGACTTCAACTCCCAGAATTCCTGAGCCAGCATGGCTCAGCATAGAAACCTCTCCCTTTCTCCTTAGCATGGCTGGCTCAGGAATTCTGGGAGTTGAAGTCCACGAGTCATAAAAGAGCCAAGGTTGCCTACCCCTGCCCCAGAGGGTTGAGCTGGCAGAATGACACTGTATCGGTCTGATGAAAACAGAGAGAACCTGTTGATACCCTTCTACTGTATACAAAACTCAGGGATCCGGTGGCCTTCTGGTAGAATTAATTTTGCAGGTTCAACCCGTATGTGAGAAAATGGAATCGTTTTGTCTACACAGCTACTCAAGGAGGAGACACACACTGAAAGAAGCTACAATGCTCTTTTGCTTCTCTGGAGTTTCCTCTAGAAACTTCAAATCTAATTTTCTTTTCCTCTTCCTCCCGGCAACATTTTCGTAGGCTGAAATCCAGAATCATGTGAAAAAGGGAAGAGAAGTCGCTCGGATGTATGAGAAGCATGTTGAAATGAGCACTCGGAATCTGTGGGTAAGTGTCTCTGCTTTTATTTGGTTTCATTGATTATTTTTATGATCCATTTTGCTAGAGAAGAGAGTTAAACTAACAAAAAGATAATAATAATACTAATACTAATACTAATACTAATAATAATAATAATAATAATAATAATAATAATAATAATAATAATAATAATAATAATAATAAAGTTGGAAGGGACCTTGGAGGTCATCTAGTCCAACCCCCTGCTCAGGAAGGCCCCATTTCACTGGGTAAAGGTAGTCCTCAACGTACGACCACAATTGAGTCCAAACTTTCCGTTGCTAAACAAGGTACTTGTTAGGTGAGTCGGGTCACATTTTATGACCTTTTGCCACAGTTATTTTTTAATTTATTTATAAAATTTACAGGCCGGGCCCTTCTTATCTCAAGGTAACTCTTATTAAGTGAACCGCTGCAGTTATCAAATGAATCACGCGGTCATTAAGCAAATCCTGCTTCTCCCACTTGACTTTGCTTGTCAGAAGCCAGCTAGGAAGGTCACAAATGGTGATCACATGAACGAACCCAGGCCAGTGCAACTGTCATAAATACACGACAGTTGCCGAGCCGCCAAATTTTGCTCATGTGACCATGGCGATGCTGCAACGGTCGTAAGTATGAAAACCAATCATAAGTCACTTTTTTCAGTGCCCTTTTAACTTCAGACAATCCCTAAATGACTGATTGTAAGTTGAGGACTACCTCTATATGAAGAAACTCTTGGAGAACTATCGGCTGGAGCAGAGGTAGGCAACCTTGGCTCTTTTATGACACGTGGACTTCAACTCCCAGAATTCCTGAGTCAGCCATGCTGAGGAGAAAGGGAGAGGTTTCCATGCTGAGCCAAGGTTGCCTACCCCTGCCCCATTTCTTTTCATAGGAGATTGTTTTCCATCTGCCTGATCATCTTCTTGCTCTTCTCTGAATCTTTTCCATGTTGTTATGTGCCCAGACTTTGACCTGTGGGTCTAACCAACACAGAGTACAAATATTATTTCCAAAATGTAAACTCTGTCTTTTCATTTGTTTCTCCACATTGATGCCTTACCTCTTACTTTCCTTGGATTGCAAGTTTTGGTTTTGGTTTTTTACAAGTTCATACAAGAGTTCTTGAGTTACAACCATTCATTCAGTGACCATTTAAAGTTATGATGGTGCTGAACGAAGGGACTTAACAACCAGTTCCTAAAGTTATGGCCATTGCAATGTCCCCATGTTTGCACTTATAAACAGTTGGTTTTATTGTTGTTGTTAGTTGCGAAGTGGTGTCCGACCCATCGCAACCCCATGGATAATGTTCCTCCAGGCCTTCCTGTCCTCTACCATCTTCTGGAGTCCATTTAAGCTCACGCCTACTGCTTCAGTGACTCCATCCAGCCACCTCATTCTCTGTCATCCCCTTCGTCTATTGCCCTCAATCTTTCCCAGCATTAGGCTCTTCTCCAGTGAGTCCTTCCTTCTCATTAGGTGGCCAAAGTACTTGAGTTTCAACTTCAGGATCTGGCTTTCTAAAGAGCAGTCGGGGTTGATCTCCTCTAGGACTGACTGGTTTGATCGCCTTGCAGTCCAGGGGACTCTCAGGAGTCTTCTCCAGCACCATAGTTCAAAGGCCTCAATTCTTTGGTGCTCAGCCTTTCTTATGGTCCAACTTTCACAGCCATACATTGCAATTGGGAAAACCATGGCCTTGACTATACGTACTTTTGTTGGCAGGGTGATGTCTCTGCTTTTTTGTATGCTGTCTAGATTTGCTATGGCTTTCCTATCCAGGAGCAAGCATCTTTTAATTTCTTGGCTGCAGTCCCCATCTGTGGTGATCTTGGAGCCCAGGAAGATAAAATCTGTCACTACTTCCATTTCTTCCCCATCTATTTGCCAGGAATTGAGAGGGCCAGATGCCATGATCTTGGTTTTCTTAATGTTGAGTTTCAAGCCAACTTTTGCACTCTAAACAACCCCTATTCACATGATTGCCATTTGCAACCTTCCTACTAGCTTCCCACAGCGGGGAAGGTCACAAGTCTCTGCAGTAGGTCTCCTCCACCCATTCTGGCCTTTCTTCACTCATCCACACCACATCCTTTTCCCTCCATTCATTTGCACACATCCACAGCACCTTCCTTCCTTCCCTTCTGCCTCACACATATATCCACCTTGTCCTTGTCTCCTTCATTCACACATATGCACCCACTAACACCTTCGTTCCCCCATTGCTCACATGCATGTATCCACCAGCACCCTTCTTCCCCTCCTTCCTTTGTTTGCTTGCTCGCATGTGCCACATATTTCTTCTCACTTCAGTTGCTCACATACACCCCAGCACCCTATCCCCAAATTGTGTGCTGCCTGCACTGGGCCTCCCAAG
>NW_015389212.1:0-7938 GCF_001527695.2 Protobothrops mucrosquamatus
TTGAATCCATAGCTCGCTTCCCGGCTGCAGTGGCCTTCTGGAAAGGCCTGTGACTGAGAAATGCAGGCCTGGGGATGCCGCAGAAGAAGTGGGCCAGCAAGGACAGGCTTGGCTGCAAGGTAAGTGGGTCCGGGATGCATGGGGCAGCTCCACCCCCCCCACCCCACCCTAGCTTGATTTTTAGGTGTGTGCCTCACCCCAAAACTCAGGCTTATTTTTGGGATAGGGCTTATATTAGGCCCACTCCCAAAAATCAAGCTAGGGCTTATTTTCGGGGTTGACCTTATTTTCGGGGAAACACCGTATCAAACTTCTTTTTGCCTGACTATAACTACGCACCTTCTATTCTTTCAGCAGCCTTGTTGATCCACTGGGCTGACTTCCAGTTAGCAAGCTGGCCATTAGTCAAGGAATGAGATGAACACCCAGTCCATTCTCAGCCAGAAAGTTCACTGGGTGATGTTAAGTCAACCACTTCTCTTTCCACCCAACCTACCTCACAGGATGTTTGTTGGGAAGTTGGAATGAGTATGTGTACTACCATGAGCTCTTGAACAAAAGGCAAGATATACATCAAATGAATGAACAAATGAACGAATGGATGAGTGAACAAACGAATGAACGAACTGAAGATTAGTTTAGCAGCCTGCCCATTTCAGATGCTGCCAGTCTGTAGCACTGAGGCAAAACTATTAGTTAATGTTAAGAAGTGATAGACTTCTTTGTATTCAGTCAGATAATGTACAGCTAACTGGATCTTTCATGAGCTTTATCTGAAATGTGTTCACGCTTTTTATACATAGATCAACACAGAAGTGAATTTCGGAGTATATATATATGTATGGATGGATGTTTGTATGGATGGATGGATAGATGATAGATAGCAATAGCACTTAGACTTGTATATCATTTCATAGTGCTTTATAGCCTACTCTAAGCAATTTACAGAGTCAGCATATTGCCCCCAACAATCTGCGTCCTCATTTTACCGACCTCAGAAGGATGGAAGGCTGAGTCAACCTTGCCCTGGTCAGGATCGAACTCCTGGCAGCTGGCAGAATTAAGCTGCATTATTGCATTCTGAGCCATCACTGCTCTCTAAATAGATAGATGATAGATAGACAGACAGACAGACAGACAGACAGACAGACAGACAGACAGACAGACAGACAGACAGACAGACAGACAGATGTAAAACTGGGCAAATATTGTCCTTTTTAAAAAAAATGAAGGAAGAGATTTGTTATATATCCACACATGATGCTAATGATGTGGAGGACTGACTTTTTACAATATACCGTATCTGCAATTCTTCTTGTATATTTTTGTTCTGCTATTCTTTTATTTCAGAAGAATGAGCATGTGCAGAAATGCAGTGAATTTGCAACTGTGTTACAGACACTCATAAACAAACATGCATTGGCCGTCCTCATGTTAAATGGTGTGCCTGAAAAGGGACTCTGTCTTCTGCTAAAGCCGAGAATTGCACGTGGCACTTGTGCAAAAATGCTTCAGCACCACAACTCAGAAACATTAGCCAGATGTATTAGGAATAGGAATCAAGCCCCTGCTGGTATAATTAAGAAGTTTTCTCTTCCAGTCCCTGAGCTTTGGAGCTCTAGATCACTAGCTAAGTCCAACTGGGAGAGATTTCCGGAAGATAGAAACTTTTTTTTGGCAGCAAGAACAGCCTCATCACCATGTCTGTTAATAGTGCTCCATGTCTCTTAGTAATTAGAAGTGAGGGGAAAAAAAAACCCTTCAAGACATCACCATTTCAAAGCAAAACCATACAGTCTCCATTCTCAGCTATGGAGTAGCTGTGACACTTCGCCTTGACCAGCCAAACTGGTTTCTGTGCATAGACAGTGCATATATATGAACCACATTCATTAGGATGAGTCTGTTGATCGAGGCATGTCTGACCCGTTCATATGTAACAAATTTCAAGGCAGACATTGCCTCTTTCACATGTATCTACTCTTAGCAGGTTTTAGATGGACAAAATGCGACCGCATCTTGGGGAAAACCTGAAATTGCTTCAAAAGCTGCCAATAGTCCAGCATTAGAAAAGAGAAAAGGTTTACATTCATACTGCAAATATTTTGCTTCTTCCTGACACATATTCCATTTCTCAAGCTTATGACTGGACAATGCAACCAAACAAGATTTTGAAATAATTATTCTCTAGCCTTACTTTATTATATTTACACCGGGGTTAAGTTACACCTTTTCCAGAAATTCAAGGTCCATATTCCTATTTTGATGGAGAGCAGCATGATGGCCTACTGGTGACAGATGTTTCTCTCTCCTAGGGTGCAAAGAGAAAATATCTGCTGTGAACTCCATATAGGTGTCAGGAAGGGCATCTGGCCAGTAAGTGCTCAGCTCCATTCAGTTATCCCAACTCTACCCTGAATTAAAGGATTACAGGGTCATAAAAGAAAAAAAAATTCCTATTTTGATAGAGAGTTTAAAATGGATAGAATTTAGACTTTAAAGGCTTCAAAATAAAGACAAGAGCTGCATCCCTCTTCCCTTGTAATGCCAACACAGAAAGAAACAAGGACATTGGCAACTTCTTAACATGTATACTCAGATGTGAGTCTCGCTAGATTCAGTTGAGTATATGTAAGATGTATTCTCTTTCCAAAGAATTAAGTAATGTATTTTTTTCAGATAAATAATACAACAGCAGGTTTCTTCTGACCTCTCCTCCTGCTTCAACTATATACAGAACTGTACAGGACAAATTTGGACTATAAAGTTATATGCACATTGCCATTAGTCCTACTGAGTTCAGTGAAGCTTCTTCTCAGGTAAGAAATGAGAGGATTATAGCCTTCTTAAAGAGCACAAAGGAAGACAAGCAAAATTAAACAAATCTGGTTGCATTTTCACCCGTCACTTCTGAAAAAATCAACAGCCCTTCAGTTCCATCTTCCCCACTTCTAACTCTTGGCTTGGAAAGTGTAAAGAAAATATCAGCAGAAGAGCACACATTTGAAATTGTTGCCTCCATCAGCAGAGTGACCTCATGCCTAAATCGCCCTGCTCAGCTTCCAGCCATTGTCCAAGCAAATGTTATATATGTATATGCATATGTATATGTATATACAGACATATACACACATGAATATGCACATGTACAAAATAGAATAGAATAGAATAGAATAGAATAGAATAGAATAGAATAGAATAGAATAGAATAGAATAGAATAGAATAGAATTTTTATATATGAGATTTCTGGGATGCACCAGGAATAATCTGCCCTAAATTGCAGTTAAGAGGTTATGGTTGTCCCCTTTTCTCACTAGCAAATTTTCTTTTCCTTTCTTTAGCTGCAAAAACGTCACACTTCCAGCGAACAGGAATGAGAAAACATCTCTTATGTATAAAATAGGCATAAAGTAGCCATGCCTAGAAGAAGAGGGGCGAAAAGAAACAAAATCTGAAGTTGTCTGGAGGAAATAACACGAAGCTGTTAAAAATGAGTTTATTGATTTAATCTGCGTTGGTTGGCCCTGGGATTTCTTTTAAGGCACAGTGGTAATGTGGGACCAAACTTTGGAAAAGACATCTATTGTTTTTTTTAAAATTTGTGACAGGTCTGAGATGATGTCAGCCAATAGGATGTGGGATTAGGGGCAGGAAGAGTTCTCAGAACTGGATTTTAAAATGTGTAATTAAAAAAAATTGTTGGAATAAACAAACAGAAATATTGTGGAAAAACAACGCGGTGCCAAAGGAAATAAATTTTCTCCACAATATTTGTTATGAACTTCTAAGTGCAAACTGCACAGGGGAAAAAAAACATAGTTGAATGTATCTGTGGAGATGAAATAGAGATTGTTAAACGTTGGTTAAAGGGGGAAGTTTTCGCTTGAGTCAACTTTTCTTTCGGCTGAAGGATGTTTAACAAAACTTCCTGTAGATGGCGCTACACTCTGCGATTCCACATCCCTGTCTCTCCACAATGAAGCAATTGTTTCCTTTCTCCATTTACCCCGAGACTCCTTCCCTTTTCTGTTGTTTCTAGTTACATGTTCTATTTATTTTAATGTATACCTTTGTGCAAAGCCTGACTCGGAGTGGTTAGATACCCCGTTGATATGTGGCCTTCAAAAAGAGAGAGAGGGGAAGGAGTGCAGCTTATTCCCATGACATCCTCCTGCTTTTGTACAGCCAAAGAAGGAAGGGGGGGAGCATGGGGGGGGGAAATCTTTCACAGGCACACCTAATCCTTGGGCTCCATCCAAGTACCACAGGCTTGCTGTAAGACTGACACAGGCCTCCTGGGACCCTTGTAAGATTTAGGTGTGTCTCTCTGAAGTCAGACCACAGCCAAACATGAGGCCGATGTGCCCAGACCAAAGAAAATAAATTATGCGGCCTCCAATTTTCAGCAGTTATGATGTATTAAATTGCACATAGGAAGGGATTAACCCTTCGGAACTTCAACACAGTCTTGGCATGAACTCATTCCTGCAGGCATCCCACTGTGCTCCTTGCCTGTATATCAAAGATTTGCGGGTCATCGATCAGAGGGCAGCTATCCTAATTGAAACACGGGCCATAATTAACTGGGATATTTTAAGAATAATATAGATATTTACCTGAGGAAAAAAAGAAAAAAAAGAAAAAAAAGAGTGAGAGAACGTAAACACTTAGGGCCTCTTCCTTACCAGGATGGATTTAACAAATACTGTAAAGTGTTTTCTTTTCTTTTAAAAACAAACCCTTTCGGAGCTGTGAATGCAACTTCCAACACTTAATTAGTATGCATTTATCACAATTAGCCTGGCCCCTGTGGCTGCTTCTTTCAGGTTTAAAGAAGTCGTCAAGAGGCGATGGAATTTCACTTTCATCAGCCCTGAAAAGCTCCTGAAAAAGCATTAGCCCTGGGTAAAGAGATATAAAAAGTACATCCTTTCCTGCCTCTTGGAAATGGTTCTGATTCCCCGCAACCATCTGTAGCGTCAATTCTGCAGTACATTATGTTGCTGAAATGTACATATTGCAAAAACAAACCACTGACATTTTATTTCCTTTTGAAAAGTTATTCTCCTGTTCTTTTCTTCTTCTCCCCCCTCCCTTCTTTTTTTTTTCAACCCAGCAGTTGGATGGCAGAAGTCTTGTAATGGCAAGAATGCCTTTGGATTCTGCAGAAAAGAACCTCATTGGCTTCCTTCTGTAAATCAAGCAAGCCCACTCCCCTGCCAATAAAAACCATGGCAATTGTAAAAAAAATAATAATAACTGAATCAAAATCTAGGTAAATATTCCTCAAGGTGAACCCATGTGAGCTCACTTACTCATTGCACCTACAGGGAATGGATATTACAGTGAAACTGCAACCTATACTCTTTTGCAGCATGTAACCATGTGGCTTTTCTCTTCCGTGAATTGGGTTTTTTTGCTTACACAAATGGATCTGATCTAAAAATAACCTGAGACTACACTAGAAGTGGCAAACCATCTTGCAGCTGGATACAGCAATATTTTATTGATATATATATATATATATATATATATATATATATATATATATATATATATATATTTCAGTGACTGAAGGTGGCAAAGGCCTGACCTCACCAGAGTTGACAAGGCTCAAGATTTTAGCCTGTTTTTCCACTTTGGAAAGATGTTACGGGAAGTTAAATATTTATATATGCATAGGCCTGATTAAAACATTGATTTTACTTGTTTTCCCATTGAAAACTTGCAACTTGTCTGATTTCGACTTCCCATTCAGACTTCTTCCCTTATTTGACCTCTGCAGAAGAGTGGGAAAATCCTACATTTACTTATCCTTCCAACTTAGGGTACATAGCATATAACACTTCGTATTTGACTGTATACTCCTTAAGATTTGATTGTATGCCCTGAGACGGTGAGCCATGGTTTGAAAAGAGGCGTTGGAGCAAATGCCACACCTGTCTGCAGCAATTTAAGGCAGCCATCACCTAGCAGCTATAGAGGGCAATAACACAATCCCAGGAAACAATACAGGTGCTTTAAAAAGACTCCAGAGCACTTTTGATAACTTCTTTAAAGCTATCAGTACTTAAATAGCTGCACAGCCCTACCATATGTCACTACCACTTTGTTATTATGACAGAAAGGGCAATTTACATAAGGAATAATCATATTCATTCCACTTATATTAATTTAATGTCAATTTAAACCAAATTAAAATAAGGGATTTCTTTTTTCTTAGCTCCACCTACTTTCTGAAAACCTTGTCATGACAATTATATTTTCAAATAAAAGTTGTACAACTTTGTTCTATAGGAAAGCTTCTTCAACTATTATTTTTTTTCTTATTCTTTAATTTTGCCTGTTACATTTATTCACCTTTTAGTCACAAGGCTCGATTGTCTGTGAATGACATGGCCCATAAATTATCCCATATAAACGCTCAAGAATATTTAGGATGATTTGGGGCGTATAGTTCAGAGCTGCTTAGCTTGGTGTAGTGTTTAAGGCATCAGGCTAGAAACGGAGACCACAAGTTGAAATGAAAACCTGCTGGATGATCTTGGGCCAGTCACTTTTTCTCAGCCCTAAGAAGCAGGCAATGGCAAATCACTTCTAAAATATTACCAAGAAAACTGCAGGGACTTGTCCAGCTATTGCCAGAAGTCAAGACTGACTTGAAGGCACATTTGTTTACTTATTACCACATAGAAAACAAAGAAATAAACATTAGCAGTAAGAAAATAACATTTTCCCAGCCTGAATAGTTGTGGGGCAGGATGATGAAAGGGGCTTCAGTATTTCAGAACAAATTGCTGGGGCCACCCCAGCTTCCAGATAAACACTTAGCAATAGCAATAGCAATAGCAACAGCAATTAAACTTATATACCACTTCACAATGCTTTAAAACCCTCTCTAAGCGGTTTACAGAATCAGCATAATGCCACCAACAGTCTGGCTCCTCATTTTAATGACCTTGGAAGGATGGAAAGCTGAGTCAACCTTGAGCCTGTCAGGATCGAAATCCTGCTGGGTGGGCAGAATTAGCTTGCAGTATTGCATTCTAACCACTGCACCCACCACAGATCTTAGATGGTAGGAAAGACATTTTTGTATCAACATGGTAGCATGGAGTTGAGTATTTGCAGTGCAGATACAATAGCCCACGGGTGTTAAACTCGCCATGTCACGTGATGTGTCACAACGTATCGCAACTTTTTTTGCATTGCTGGAGCTGGGGTGGGCGCAGCCTCTGCATGGTGCAGCCGGCCCGCAGGCCAGCAGTTTGACACTCCTGCAATAGCCCAATGCTCATTATATTGTAATTCTAAAAGTATGCCTTTTGCATGAAGGAAGGAAGGAAGGAAGGAAGGAAGGAAGGAAGGAGACGGTTATTTGTGACAGACATGATTATATGTGATTTACATAGTTAATCTTTAACTTTAACTTTAACTTTAATCACATTTATACCCCGCCCTTCTCCTGGTGGACTCAGGGCGGCTTACAGCCAGTTTAAAACAAAATAGCTAATACAATATACAAAATTTAAAATGTGGTTAAAATGAAATATTAATATAGGCCTTTTCTTTTTTAAAAAATTATTTAAAACCAAATTTAAAATACCCCTTAGGCCAGTCCTGCCAGCTGAAATAGCCATGTCTTGAGGGCGCGGCGGAAGGAGGGGAGATCCGGAATCACCCGGATCTCTGGGAGTAGTTCGTTCCAGAGGGTGGGGGCTCCAACAGAGAAGGCTCTCCCCTGGGGGTCGCCAGCCGACACTGTCTGGTTGACGGCACCCTGAGGAGACCCTCTCTGTGGGAGCGTATCGGCCGGTGAGAGGTAATCTGTGGCAGAAGGCGGTCTCGGAGGTAACCAGGTCCGATGCCATGGCGCGCTTTAAAGATGATAATCAACACCTTGAAGCGCACCCGGAAGGCCACAGGCAGCCAGTGCA
>NW_015389212.1:12991-24762 GCF_001527695.2 Protobothrops mucrosquamatus
CAAACATTGAACTTCTGGTGTTTGAACTTGAGCAAGGAATGAACAATACAATTTCAGGTAACTCACCTTCATCTCCCAACCCAAATAAATAGAAGGATAGGAAGACCTACCATGATCATTCAGACCACCGTAGCCCAACCTGTATAAACTTTGCTTTACAGAATCATGTCCAAAAACATGTGTCAACCCTGCTGTCTGAGCACTTTTTATTCAAAGGGGATTGTGCTTATTCCTGGCCATTTTAAGAATGCTGAAACAATCTATTTGAATCAGATCATGCAAGGAAGAGAAATTTATCACCCTCTGAATGATGCTGAAATAAAAGTCCCAGCAGATCCAACCAGCATGGTCAATAATGAGATATAGTCGCCAAAAGCTGAAAAATTATAAGTTGGGCACCTCTAATGGAGAGAACCAACTTGGATGCTTCAATGAACTAGTAAGAGACAAGGCTTTGCTCTCTTGTAGGACAAAAGTAAGATGTACAAAATGGAAAATACACCAGCCATTTAGAATACCCACTTATGGAGAATTTGGTCATTTAATTAAACCTTTGGAAATGTTTATTACAATAGAATTCACCTTAGTGAGGAAGGTGTGAGTGCAGTTGACTGTCAAAATGTTAATTGCTGATTGTTACTTTCAAGGCTGTTCATTGTCAGGCAACTGAGCAGCAGGTGTCCCAATGAAGTCAGAGACACTGACAAGAACTTGTAGTTTTATATACGTAAATATATTTTACATCTGTATATACACCAAACAAGATAGTCAGGCAAACAGGAAGATCATCAGGTAAATCACAGAGCACACAGGGCATGCAGAAGAAAAAGGCAGGAAAAAAAGGGAAACTTCCCCTCCACAACCACAGCAACCAATCACAGCACAGGTTGCCTCACACAGGAGCCAGCACTCTTCAACCAATCAGCTATAATTGTGTGTTCTGGCTCCCTGCACAACCTCCCTGCTCCAGCTACTAAATTTAAATATATTAACATTTATTTTTATGTTTTTGTCATTTTTTTAAAAAAAATCTCTAGATTGGATTGGGCCAGGCAACGTTTTAAATAGAGAGCTCCTTCAAACAATGGAGCACTTGCTAGACTTTCAGTTAAAACAATTGTCTTTGGTGTCTTTATTCAATATTTATTGTGATTTTTATTATTGCCTGTTCACCGCCCTGAGTCCCGTAAGGGAGATAGGGCGGTATATAAATAATAATAATAATAATAATAATAATAATAATAATAATAATAATAATAATAACAACAACAACAACAACAACAACAACAACAACAACAACAGTGCATGGGGAGTGCTTTCACAAAATGACTACCAAGATCACAAAGTATATAGAACAGGGGACCAGATGCGTCATGCCAAAACTGCACCCACCCCAGCTCCAGCAATGGGGAAAAAGTCAAGATACATGCGAGTTTGACACCCCTGGTATAGAAGGCAAACTAATGAGATATTCTCTGACAGTTCCTTAAACTTCCTAGGATGATTTGTAATCACCAAGGCTTTGGCTATGCAGCTGAAGAAAGCACTGAAATGCAGACACATGATATATAATGTTATTTTTCAGGAATATTTGTGAGGTCTCTTCAGCAAACAAAAGACCATGCTGGAAATTGGCACTTGTTTTGTAGCATTCTGGCTTCCCATTTAAAAACAAGGAAGTGAAAACTTACTTTTGGCGTTCTTTCCAACTCCTTAATTGTAGCTTTGCTCTGGTTCATGTGACCAGAAGGAAAAAGGCTTAGAATGGAGCAGTTAGCAGCATTTTGAGCCATAGCCTTCCCCATAGAATGGATAAGGGCAGTAGTGGTTTTCTGCTCTGTAACTCCTGGTCTGATCTGGCTCATTTTCAGATTTGATGTTTCTGTGGCTGACCTTTCACATACAAGCCAGGTTTGGTCCAGTTCTGTCCAGCTTTTGGAAAATTAATCTGCTGATAGATAGACAGATGGACAGAATTCTAAGCCCCCTTACATAATTTCTTTCTGACATCTGTTGGGATGAAAACAATAACTAAAATACAATAATAAAAAAAAAAAATCTAAAATATGTAAAAAGTCAATTGGAGCAAGAAACGTGGCAAGCACACAAGGGAAACTTATGCTGATAGGATCTATATTACAGACTCAGGAATAAACCATTGTCCTTTATAGAGGACTATCCTAAGCAGAGTCCTATAATGGCACATACAGGCTAGTGATTCAGTCCTTTTCACAACAGCCTGCCTTTTTCTCGATTTTGGACATGAACAGTAAGGTTTGTGCAAATTCTAGATGTGGACATTTTAAACTATCAAAAACATGTACAGCCCTATTCTGTCATGGCCACAAAATGGTCACATAGTTCTCCATAGTCTTCCATTGAGCTGTAGTCTTGCCCAAAGTTTTAAATAGCAACAGCACTTAGACTTATATACCACTTCACAGTATTTTACAGCATCCTCTAAGTGGTTTATAGAGTCAGCGTATTGCCCCCAACAATCTGGGTCCTCATTTTACTGACCTTGGAAGGATGGAAGGCTGAGTCAACTTTGAGCCCCGGTCAGGATCGAACTCCTGGCAGTTGGCAGAGTTAGCCTGCAATACAGCATTCTAATCACTGTGCCATCAAATACTGTGGTCTTCTCTGTTTATCTTCACACAGGCTTTTCCTGGGGACCTGAAGATCTGATTCCCCCCATTTCATATAGTTCCCTTCTTAATGATCCTTCCTTGGCAAGAGAACATTGCTATGACTTTTGTCACGAAGCTGTGTCAGACTGGGATGAATGGAAAAAGAGATTTCAGTTACTTTGAACTTCAGGGATACCTTTTTTCCCTGCTGCCATGAGCACCTTTCAGCATTTCAGCTACTTTAGCAATTAAATGCTTGACAGAATGCTACATGTGTGGGTAAGAGTATTTCTGAGCATTGTCAATTTTCAAATACCTGGGATATTGGACCCAGAATGAGAAGACATCAGAAGTGACTGTGTCCCCATTGTAGAAATGGGGTACTCCAGGTATTTCTAATGGCTCACTTTGAGCAGCTAAAGTTGCTTCAGTTCTTCTTGTTAAATGCAGGCTTCTGGAAACTTTTCCTGAGATGATGTCTCTTGGAAAGCAAAGTCTAAAACCACTGCAGGTACAAGAGGTCTTGTTAAAAATGGAGTCAGGGATGTGGCTGATATTAGGACATAGAACTTAGAATCATAGGGCTGGAAGGACCTCAAAAGTCTTCTAGTCCAACCCCTGTTCAAGGCAGGACACCTTATACCAGGGGTCTTCAAACTTGGCCCTTTTATGACTTGTGGATTTCAACTTCCAGAATTCCTCAGCCAGCCAGTGCCTGGCTGAGGAATTCTGGGAGCTGAAGTCCACAAGTCATAAAAGGGCCAAGTCTGAAGACCCCTGCCTTATCTCATCCTAATCAAATAATTGTCTATTTTTGAAAACCTCCAGCAAATCACCCTTATTTGGTGAATAGGGAGCTCCAGGAGACCCCATCACTACTGTTGTTGCCCGCTGTACTGAAACATGGTGTTCCTCTACTGAAACATGGTGTTTGTAGCTTTAAGAAATTCTTCCTTTTAAAGGATTGCTCATGTACTGCATGGCAGTTGCCAGGGTGTGCTGTTGGTCTGAAAGTATATTCTCTCACTCGTTCTCTTAACAGGTGAGTCACACAAAATCTGCCCTGAAGTTGAAAGGAATGAAAAAGCAGCTGGTATTTCTGAAGCCGAGTGGGCATCTTTTTGAGGAGAAGTGAGTGGTTTTAAGTGGGAGTTCAGGGCTAATATCTGATCCAGTAGATAGATGGCTTATCTTCAAGTTAAGCTTTCCTGAAAGCAGAACAGCGTATTATGCCTTGCTTAGTATGCAATCATGATAGCTGCCCTTCCCTCAACCGTGCTTAAATTGCAAAGGATCAAGCATCATTTCTCTCTTACCATTTATGCTCTTGGTCAGATCCATTCATGTGATCAAATTGATTAATTAAGAATGTAAGTTGTATAGATAGCAGCATACAGCTTTGCTAGACCCTGTGTCAAAATGAGCAACTCTTTATATCAGTGATCCTGGCCTATGGTTTCATGCAGCAAGAACTCTACCCACTGAAACCTAAATAAATTCTATATATCTTTATATTTTAGCCCATGTAGCCATTGCTTGTTTTTTTTTCCCTTCCTTCTTTTTCTGGGGAAGCTAGAGAGGCAAAATATTGGCCCAACCTGACCGCAAAGGCAGAAATTTGCATTTGCAACAAGGAGATAATCATAAGATGTCAAGCTGATTAATAAGAAGAGAAATGACTGGGCCAAACAGCGTGGCTATATATGGCTGCATATTGCCTGCTCTTCCTGAGTCTCTGCATCATCTGATATTTGGAACTCAGCCCCAGCAATTGCTACAAGCCTCCTGCTTCTGGGTTCTGTTGTCCTTGTACACTTGATCTGTGTCATATGGGACAAGGAAGACCCTCTAGCCCTTTTGCAAGAACTGAGATCTACACACAAATGGCATTCCCCTCCAAGTCCTACTGTCAATTTGTATTTTAGAGGGGGTGGGGTGGGGAGCTTTATGACAGCAAGGATGTGTTGTAAACACCATCTTTAAACTATAATGCAGGGCATCTTCAACCTTCGTTGAGCAGGCAATTAATTAGATGAACATCAATAGTTCATGGACATGTGCATAGACTGCATTTTGTATTTGTGAGTGTGTGCATACACATATATATGCAATTACGTAACATTCTCTTTGAAGAAAAATATAGGTTTCTCCTATATACACACTCCTCCAGCAAAGGTAGAAATTCAGATCTTGTCCAATTGCTCAAACAAGACCTTGTAATATGCTGAAGACTGGTGTTCACATTTTTCAAGACAGCAACATAACCAGTCATGCAAATTTATAACACAGAAGTTCTTTTCCCACAGCAGCCAACCAAATGCCTAACTGGTTATTTTTTTCCCCCAGTACCATGGACAATACAGTACACCTATTCATATGTACAAGTATCTGGTGTGCATTTTTTTCCTCTACCCTCCTCATTCAGTCACGAATGCACAGACTCAGAATTCTACAATTCCTTTCTACCCAGTAACGTTCAGCAGGTTTGCTAAGAGAGCAAAGGAAGCAATGAGGTAACTCAACTCAGGAATGACTAAACTACATTCTAGTTAAATGCATAGCACAATTATAAATATATCAGCTTATCTTCCCTCCTTTGCACATATTGGCTGGGAGGACTGAACTGAGAATGTTTGTTACTTTATTTAATAGATTGTGCGTCAAAGCATCATCAAAGAATCTTTTTTTTTTTACGTAAAGCCAAGGGAAGAAGACCTTCATATGAAGCTCTCCTACTCTGAGTACAGGAAATCCTTGACTTAAGAGCCCAGTTGGGACCAGACTTTCTGTTGCTAAGCAAGGGGATTGTTAAATGAGTCGCACCCAATTTTACAACCTTGCTTGCCATAGTTATTAAGCAAGTCACTTACCTTGCTAAGTGAGTCACACAATTATTAGGTGAATCCAGCTTTCCCCTTTGACCCTGCTTGTTGGAAGCCAATTGGGAAGGTCACATATGGAGATCGCAGGACCTTGGGACATTGCAACCGTTGTAAATACATGCTAGTTGCCAAGTGTTCAAATTTTGATCATGTGACCATGGGGATGACGTGACAGTTGTAAGTGTGAGGACAAGTCATAAGACATTTTGTTTTGCAGTGCCCTTGTAATTTTAAATGATCGCTAACCAAGTGGTGGTAACTTGAGGACTACTTGTATGTGGCCAATGAATCTGTTAAAGAAACTCACGCCCACCAGCTGTCACTTTCCGAAATGAAATTGGTTCATAGGTAAATATTTATCAAGTGGTTCTCACCCGATGTTGAATTATCAGACAATCTAGTTCTTGTGCCATGGCTATAAATGTCCACATCACTTCAAGGGTAGGTCTTTTGAATTAAACAGCTTACCTATTAATGTGCCGAACTTAGGTATCAGTTATAGACTAATCAAGTCATGCATGTGCATGTATAGATCACCCCAGAATCTCAGATTAATAATTGGGATTTTATCCCCACTCCTGGATAGAATTTGTAATCTGTAATCTCAGGCTGTATATAGCTGTTCCTGAACCTCAAAATGGTTGTAACACAGTAATTGGTCGTGTATCAAAGGAGGATATTTACTAACCACAGAAGTAATAATATTAACTAGAATTTTAACAGAATTTTAATTTAAATTGAGTTAAATTATGGTCAAATTTAATTTTTTACTGAAAATCATCAATTCTCTGGAGAATTGTACCCAGGTGGTTGTTAAGAAAAAGCGACTGTGATTTGTACCTGAAAGAAATTGCGTGCTCCTGATTGATGCAGAAAAAACCAGTGAACATCTTCATTCTGACAGAATTGTACAATATATGTAAAGTTATTCACGCTATGATATGAAACAAAGAAACTTATACCAAGTTATGATGGATTTAAACAATTTTAAAGCATGTAATCTTGAATGAACTTTTTTTTTAAACACATTTTATTAGNACCTGAAAGAAATTGCGTGCTCCTGATTGATGCAGAAAAAACCAGTGAACATCTTCATTCTGACAGAATTGTACAATATATGTAAAGTTATTCACGCTATGATATGAAACAAAGAAACTTATACCAAGTTATGATGGATTTAAACAATTTTAAAGCATGTAATCTTGAATGAACTTTTTTTTTAAACACATTTTATTAGTTTTTTAATTTCTTAAGAAAAAGTACTCAGGACCCACCGTGGTGTTTGGGTGGTCAAACATTCAAAAGTAAAGACATATACTGTATAAACAACTCAATTCAATACATTTCGCTGTCCCCTCTCTATTTCCCCCGAATAACATATTACATTCAAAATATTCCATTTCTACTTTAAATTTCTACTACTGCTAAGCCTGTTTTATAACTTTATCAGATTAAATTACCATAGTTTAACTATAAAACAACAAATTATCAATTCTAATTCTTACTCTCTCACATCCCTCATCTTATCACCAATCCCATCCGTTTCTTCTTCCACTACACAATAAGTATCCTAAAAACAATAAAATATTAATCAACCCTATACATATGTAATCGCACAATCAATCCATTTCTTTAAAATAACAAAATAATATTAAACCTTAATTCTTGAATGAACATTTATGAATGAACATGATACATTAAGCATCATTCCAAATAGATCAGACAATAGCTCTAATATTGTGCAGTTATTTCACCTTCCCTTCCCTCCTCTTCCCTCTCTCCTCTCCCCTCCCTCCCTCCCTCCCTCCCTTCCTTCCTTCCTTCCTTCCTTTTTAGAAGAATTACAAATAGCAGATTTTATTCTCTGAACTATTTCAAACTCTGAATTCTATGATTTAAGCAAGGAGATTACACAAGAATAGCTTTTAAGTTACAGCTTTGCCTCAGAGGTTGTGTGGACTAAAGGAGTTGGTGATTAGATGGTGTGCCTTCAATATCCATTTACAAAAAGATCTGGGACAAATATTCACCCAATGCAGCTTTCCAGACACCAAGAATAGACATAATTGAAGCCACAACTACTGTTTCCCGAAAATAAGACCTATCCCCAAAATCAGTCCTAGCTTGATTTTTATGTGTGCACCTTATATAAGCCCTACCCCAAAATAAGTCCTACTTTTGGGGCAAGGTCCAAGTGTAAAAATCAAACTAGGGCAGGGGTGGAGGGGTGGAGCTGCCCCACGTGCCCTGCACCCACTTACCTTAGGACTGGTGCAGCCAGGCTTCCCATGCCCCGACATT
This sequence comes from Protobothrops mucrosquamatus, assembly GCF_001527695.2. Lineage (NCBI taxonomy): Eukaryota > Metazoa > Chordata > Lepidosauria > Squamata > Viperidae > Protobothrops > Protobothrops mucrosquamatus. The sequence continues at coordinate 20,805 of NW_015389212.1, forward strand.
TGTCACACTGCTGCTCGAGCTTGTGGCTGCTTGCAGCCAGATGCCATATGGCACATTGTGCAACTGTCGCCGCTCGCGGCAGGATACCGCATGGCTCGTCAGCTGGTGCTGCTGCTCGTAACAGGAGGCTCTGTGGTGCGGCTCACCACTGCTACCACTCATGCGTGCCATCCTGCTGTGAGTGATGGCACCAGCATGACATGGTGCGCGTCATCCTGCCATCAGCAGTGGCCCTGGAGCGACGAGGCAAATATCATACCACGAGTGGTGGCACTGGCACAATGCACCATGTGGCGTCCTGCTGTGAGCGGTGGCACCGGCACAAAGCGCCATATGTTGCCACAAGTGGCTGCAGAAGAACTCAGGCAGCAGCGTAACTAGTGTTGGGGCGTGTGAGGCCTGGCTGAGGAAGTCCTAAAGAAATTGGATAAGACATCCCCTGAAAATAAGCCTTAATGCTTATTACTTATTATGAAGCCCAAAAGAAAATAAGACTGGGTCTTATTTTTGCGGAAACATGGTATATTGAGGGCACTGCATTAGTACTCTTCCAAATACAATTCCAATATCCAATATCTTAGGGGCTGCCACAAAGAAGAGGGAGTCAGGCTATTCTCCAAAGCGCCTGAAGGCAGGACAAGAAGCAACGGATGGAAACTAACCAAAGAGAGAAGCAACCTAGAACTAAGGAGAAACTTCCTGACAGTTAGAACAATTAACCAGTGGAACAAGCTGCCTCCAGAAGCAGTGAATGCTCCAACACTGGAGGTTTTTAAGAAGAGACTGGACAGCCATTTGTCCGAAATGGTATAGGGTTTCCTGCCTGAGCATGGGGTTGGACTAGATGACCTCCAATGTCCCTTCCAACTTTATTATTATTATTATTACTATTACTATTACTATTACTACTACTACTACTACTACTACTACTATTACTATTATGTTTTATTTTTCACCTTTAAACATAATATCACCTTCTCTGGTGATATCTGGGTAGGAGAAACATATATTCTGACTCTGAATCAGTGGGGATCCAGAGGATTATACTTTTTGGTCACAGCCCATACCTATGAAGTAACCTCCCTCTTTGTTAATCACAATTATCTCAGTGACAACCCTGACTTTATTTTCTAAAGCTGCCTGCACAGAGTTTTTCTGCAGGGTCTTTGAAAACTGATGTTGCTTTATTCTGACAGATGCTAACTGAGAGTTAAAATTATGGTGACAGTTGATTTGATCTGTTGTATATGTTTACACTGTTCCTATCTGTGTTGCTTTATCTTTTTGATCACTGTAAGCCACCAGGTGTCTCTGGATTCTGATGGCATATCAATTAGAGAAATAAATTATTACTGTAGGGATTCCTGCTAAGAAAATATTGTCCTTCTTTTAGGCAGATTAACTAGCTGACCCCAAAACGTGTTATGTACAGTACATCTTATCTGATAAATTTCTGGAAATGAAACTGACATACTGCAAAATTCTGTAGCAGGGCTTACCAAATTTGTCATTTCTCCCAGAAGTGTTGAATCCAAGGAGTTCCTGCCTTTGACAACTGGTTGGAGTATTTCTCTTTCTATAGAAAAAGTTTGGAGGAATTCCTGAACCAATATCTCTGCCCTCAAATTTGGTAATCTTACTAGGCCATTTGGAGTTATGTCTCCCTAGAACATTGGTTCTCAACCTGTGGGTCGGGACCCCATTTGGGGTCGATCGACCATTTCATGGGGGTCGCCAAGCAAGGCTGTCTGCCATTTTTTTTGTCCGCCATTTTTTTCCCCTTTTCCGGCAGGTGCCTTACCTCCCTTGGGCTGGGCCAGCTGGTGGTCGGCCTGCTCCGTCTCTGCCGCTCGCCAGCTATGCCTCGGCCGGCGCAGGGGGCGGAACCACGCATGTGCGGCGCTCCCGGGCAGGGAAAGTCCTCGACTTATGACTGGTTGGGTAGTCCTCGACTTACGACCGGTTTAGTCCTCGACTTACGACCGGTTTAGTCCTTGACTTACGACCAGTTTAGTCTTCGACTTACGACCGGTTGGGGTCGCGGCATTAAAAAGGTTGAGAACCACTGCCCTAGAAGCTTGCACTATTCCATTCTGGAGTATTATATTTAAAGTCATAGCTAAAGGCATGTGAATATGGGCTACTGAGACATGCAGACTTTCCTATAAAAATAGAGGCGGCCCCTTTGTGCTTCCTTATTCATACCGTAGCTAGAATTTCAAAAGGTGGTTATTTAACTGTGCAGGATTTTGTTGTTTCTTATTAGGCATGGATTGCTGTATAAGTCAACGCTCAATTAACTGGTGCAATTTGACTGCTTGGAAGCACCATAGAGTAAATGAAAGCCTTTTTAGGCTTAATGCGGTGGTGATATGAATTAATGGTGCTGTTATCACCTGATAGTACAACCCCATATGAGGTAAGTTGAGTACAGGCCACTGTTTCCAGCAGAGTTGATGACTTACAATAATGATGCAATGGGCAATCTGGAGCATAAGTGTCTTAAATCTTGCCATGGACTAGGTAATTAATTTATCCCCTAACTGCATGGCAGAGAAAACTATAACTGTTCCTGCTAGCAGACAATTGCCTTTTATGAGAGATAACCATTTCAGGGGCTGAGAACACAAGCCATGCATACACAATACAAATACTCACTTTCATACTGTCACTGTGTGCTCCTGATCTAAAGAGGGAAATGTTGGACTAGGATGGAAGGAGCAAGCCCACATGTTCACATGAAGACACTCCCTGTGGACCTGGCTTCTGACTTTGAACATTAAATGGAAATGCCTTAGGAACTGGTTAAGTGGAAAAGTAGTCTATAAGGTAAGCATCCTCTGAGTTTTACAAGACACAAGGCCAATCTCAGCAGTAGAATTACAATGGACATTGAGACTGAATTGCATCTAGCCTTCTCCTAAACATTGGGAGAACATGCAGAAGACTGAACCCCACCCAGGGAGATTATCAGACCATAACGCCTCCAACTAAGGTACCAAAGAGAAATAAAAAATAAAGTATCAAAGAGAAATAAAATACGAGTGGGGGGGGGCGTGATGGCTCAGTAATTTAAAGATGCTGAGCTAGTCAGCTGGAAAGCTGACAGCCTGGCTTCAAGAGTCGAGTGCCGTGTGATGGGGTGAGCGCCCGTTCTTGCCCCAGCTTCTGCCCACATAGCAGTTTGAAAGCATGCAAACGCAAGTAGATAAATAGGTATCACTGTGGTGGGAAGATAAAAGTGCTCCGTGCCCCTCAACATACAGATATGCTGGCCGCATGACCATGGAAGTGTCTTCGGACAATGCTGGCTCCATCAGCTAAGAAATGGAGATGAGCACTGCCCCCTAGTGTTGGACACAATTGGACAGGGAAAACTTTTATCTTTAAATATGACTAAGTTAATAATTAACTTGCAGGATCCAATCTGGGTCAGTCACCGAAACCAGAGGTTTAATCTTCTGAGCTTTCAGACTCGTGCTGCAGCCCATCCTCAGGGAACTTCCCTCTACCACATTCTAATGAGTGAGAAGTTCCCTGAGGATGAGCACGCAGCACAAGACTGAAAGCTCGTAAGATTAAACTTCTGGTCCCAGTGACCGACCCAGATTGGATCCTGCAACATTATCCTAGGACACATATATTTGTCTCTTTTAACTTAGACATTCTACTTTTAAAAGTTCCCTTTGATATATATTTTATGTAGTTTAACTAAAATAGAGAGATCCTTACATTTAACATTGGGACAATCAAAAGCATCCTGTCATACAGCATCACAATCTTGTTTGGAGGCATCACTGCTTCAGACAGGAAGGCGGTGCAGAGAGTGGTGAGAATGGCCGAAAAGATCATTGGCAGTTCTCTCCCTCCCATCCAGGACATAGCACAGAAGCATTGCTTGAGCAGGATCCGTAAGATTATCTGGGACACTACACATCCTCTTCATGACCTGTTTTCT
>NW_015389212.1:24862-33305 GCF_001527695.2 Protobothrops mucrosquamatus
GTTTCATTCCATACAGCATTAACCTTGCGAACTCTCAAGCTTCCTCCTTCCATTATATATTCAAGATGGACAATATTTAATATTTATTTGCTACGTATATGTAGAGATGTGGGTCTATACATATGTTGTTCATAGTATGTTTAGGTGTGTGTCATGTATGTGTTTCACTTTGAGAGCGGGCAACTAAATCTCATTTTTGAGGTGTGCCATTGTGCCCACAGTATAAAAATGACAATAAAGGTTATCTTATCTTATCTTATCTTATCTATATTGTAGTGGCAGCTCTTTTTAACCTAAAGGATCAATGTTCTGATTTTTTGCTTTACTGCTCCTCACTTTGGGTTACTGTATTCATTCATCTTTATCCATGAAATTTTTTGAGAAGGCTACATTTAGTCTATAGTCCTGACAAGATCCACAAATACAGCACTGCTGATAAAAAAGTGAAGCTTAAAAAAAATCAGCAAATCAGTATTGTAAAGTGAGTGATCAGAAAAGGGAAGGCAGGAGAAAGAATTGGATGCAAAGGCAGCATCCAGATGGTGTAGTGGTTAAATACAAGCCTATCCTTAGTTACAGAAACCCTGTGGATGAAGATCAGTCCCAATATTTTGGCTCAATCTACCTTATTGGGTTGTCACTAGGGGGGATGGGGTTGGGGGAATAGAGGACAGAAGGCTCTTTCATTCAATCATCCTGAATCCTTGAAGAAAGACCAGTAAATAAATCTGAAGATGTTAAAAAAAAACCTAGTGAGATTGGCCAGGTAATTGGAGCCTCTCTCTCTCTCTCTCTTTTTTTTTGGCAAGGTTTAACAATTCATGCTTGAACTTAGTGTGACTTTATCATAATGATTCAAACATATGAAGATGTGCCTCTGTGGACATCAATATGATTAGATAGTCAATTGCTGTGCTCAAGTAACATCCTTTCTTATGTTTCCTTGGCCAAACTGTGGTTTAATCATTGCTGACTTTGGAAACTGTTGACCCCTGCAAGTTTCCTTCCCTCCTGAGTTCATGCAGGAAAGAAGGAATTATGCTCCCTTGTTATTGTGTGTCTATCAGTCTCTCTCCCATGCTGTTCTACCCTTGTGTTACTCTTGGCTACCTTATTTTTCCCATTCTTACTTCTCCTCCGCACGGCTGTTGGTGGAATTCTGATGGCTCTTGTTTTATGCCTAAACAGTTCTAGTTTCCCCTACCATATGGTCATCCTGATGTTACCATTTGCCTCAATCATCCTTTTTGTAGTTGCTTGAACATCTTAATTGATCTCATGAGCTATGTTAGGGATTTATAACAGACATCAATGTAATTCATCTCATAAGCACGTAACTGTCTTTCTCTCCAATCGGAAGCGTGAATCTCGTGCATCTATAAATATGCCCCAAACAGCTTTTTATCCCTGTGGTGATATAAACATCTTGGAAGGATTGTCAGGATTGCATAGAAGGCTTTTGTAAATGGAAGTATTTCAGTGTGTTATCTCTATTTGCATTTTTGATGCAATTCTCTTTTGTTTGAAGTAGCGGGGAGCAGAAAGGATTTTTAATAAAAGTAGAAAGGTTGTTATAACCCTACCATGATTTTCTCATGTTAGCATTCTGCAACATGGTCATATTTTGGAGTAAATCTATGAAATATTCTGATTTGTTCTGTTGCTGCTCTTAGGATTTTTCCTAAGGAGTTTTTTTTTTTTTTTAAATCTGTAGCATACAAAAAAAATGAACATCTACGTGAAACTACCCAGAATACAGGTTTGTAATTTTCTGCTCCAGAAAGCATGGAGCTTTTGATGGCAAATATGATTGCATTATTAATACAGATATCTATTACTTCATTTGTGAAACTTCACTGTGATGTTTGGCACATGTCCTTTACCCAACTATGAGGATTATATTAAATGTGAATGTGACTAATTAATACTTCAACCATTTTTTTAACTCTCCCAAATATAAATGTCTATTTCTCCATCTGTCCAATACGCATCTGTAATCTTTATCATTATGTAACAATAAGCTGAGACAACATCCTGGCCATGGTTTCATCTACCAACATGTGAAGGAATAATGAGAATGCATGGATTGGTTCCAACAATCTACAGCAACCTTATGGGCCAACATTGTCCCTCAGCCAACATGCTCATGATTCTAATCTAAAAGGAATGGTGTCATTAAGTTTAGCAACTTAGTTCTGACAACTATATTTAAATTTCAGTCAGTAGGACATCAGCATGGGAGACAGGGTGGAACAGAAGGAATCCTCCAAAGATTGAAGCCAGACTCACTTCAATAAACGTCTGAAGAGTGCAAACAAAAGTTCCTCAAACAGAACAATTTCTGCAGGAATGGTCCTTCAACTGGAAATGGGCTTAGCAAAGTTCAGTGTTTAAGCATGATAACTATGTTGAATGGAAGAACATGTGTACTAAGTTCAGTTCCTCTTTTATCTCATATCCTCACCTTCTACTGTTGCACCAGTTTGCCACCTGTGATGGTTGACTTTTCCCTACTTTTTGAACTATGCTTTGATCTCCTGGAGCCCCCTGTTGGCAGACGTCCATGTTGGCCAAGTACCAACATAAAGTTACTTTTCTTCTCAGCAAGCCTTTCTGTCAGGCCCCAAGAACCAAAAAAGACACATAGAATTACTTCTGAGCAGTTTCCAGAAACTGTCCTCATCTACAGACAGAAATCTTGCCAGCTAAAGCAACTACTTGCACAATTAAATATATACTCTAAGAATTTCTAGGGAGGAGTTGCCTTGACCTTCTTTCAACCAAACTTGCCTCTTGCTTCTCTGGAATGCAGCCCCTCACTCTTGGGAATCCAGGCTACATTCCACCACAGTCACTCCTAGTTAGATGATAGTAAACTTGGAAGGGAGCTCTCAGTGAACAGCTTCCCATTTATCTTGTGGTTGTTTTTTTAACCAGGTGTCGTGAATTGCATCCATAAGTTAATGAGATGAGGACAATTTCCTCATTAGAAGAACATTCTTGCAAACCTCTATTACGAAAAGGGATGACCTCTTCCTGTGGAGAAAACAGCCTTGTCCAGCAGAGAAAATTAAAGATTGTCTTTCAGGGCTTTTAAACCGGTGCTTTCCAAACCAGAAAAACAAAACAAAGATACCTTGAACTATGAGCTATGTTAGGGATTTATAACAGACAGATTTATCGTTTCATATTGGGGTGATCCCAGGAATGTCATATTACTTTTTCCAGCTGCTCCTCTTGGTTTTCTTATGTGAGATGGAACAGTGAGGTGACAGTAAAATCATGTTTGCCCTTAGCAGTAGTGAGGGTGCAGCTGATACAGAATTCCTTTCATCATTATGTTTAATCTTTAACAAATAGAAGTTGACTTCTCTGCCTCTCTGCATTTCTCAGTAGAGAGGTCAACTCCTATTTGTTGCTCCTCTTATCTGATAAGCACCCAACAAATCTCACATATGGAGATTGGTGCTATTTATCTTCCTTTTAGTTGAAGTTTTTGATTCATTTACTTACATTTTAATATTATAAAATTACTGATATTTTATTATTTTCATTATATTATATTATATTATTGTACTTTATCACTGTACTTTAGCTTCAACATTTCATCCTAATTTCTTGCTTTATGTCTTATATCTACACATACCACTTGTCAATTGATATATAGTCCTTGACTTACAACCAGTCCCTTAGCGACTGTTTGAAGTTAAACAAACACATATATTTTAGGTATTTGACAACCAACCTGGATTTACTGCCGTTTGCCACACCCTGTGGTCACATGGCCGTGATTTATTATGATTTTGCCAGAAACAGGCCTTCACTTCCTGTTTCTGGCCAAAACCGGCCCATAGCAAACAATGGGTTTGCTTAAGAATCATGATGTTCACTTTAGGACCGGGACAGTCACTTAACAACTGCAGTATTCATTCAACAACTTCCACAAAAGGTTGAAAAAATGGATCCAGTCACATGGTGACCCACTTTATGACCGTCATGACTTACGATAATTGCCAGGCTAAATCACAGTTGTAAATCAAGGACTATTTGTATTTATATTCATTTATTTTTTAGGGTTTACAGTATATCATTGTTTTCTAGCAGTTCCCAAATATCAAATCAATGCTCACTTTACATCACTAAAATTGCTGCTCCCGCTCTTTGAGTATTACGTCGATGACACAAGGAGCTGGTTTATGATCCGATCATTTGTCTGCTTTAAACTTATTATTGCAAGCTTGAGCCCCAATTACTTTTTTTTGTCTAGTAAAGTAACCACTGATAGAGAAGTGAGAGCTGATGCCTAAAAGTTTAATGTATTCTGCAAAGCAAGTATGCAAACATGGTTAAAGAAGCAATCAATCCACCAAATCATTTTTTAAAAAGCTATTAATCTCCCTGAATCTTATTCAGGGCCACTCCTATGTGCTGTTCATATAGAGGCAACATTTGAGGAAAGAATCAGCCTGCCTAACAGAAAAGCAAAGGGACTCCTAGCATCAGGCTGCTGTGGGTGTCTTAATCCAGAAACAGCTGCTTTAAAATGTACATTTTTTTTATTAGAACACTGACTCTTGTTTATTGTTATTGATTTTATTGGATTAGTATTGACTCACTGCACCCTGTGGGACTATTAACAAAACGCTAGCAAAGCATTAAAGCAAAGCCAGGCTTTTGGTGTATTGCGCTTACAGCATTTGCTTTTTTCTTTTCTTTTCTTTTCTTTTCTTTTCTTTTTTCTTTTCTTTTCTTCTTTCTATCTTTTCTTCTTTCCCTCCCTCCCTCCCTTTCTTCCCTCCTTCCTTCCCCCTTTTTTTCTTGGGTTAATTTCTAGAAGAGAACTGTTCATTGAAACATCCCAAATCCAATAAGCAAATTAGATTGTACAGAAAATCAGGCAGTGAAGTCCTTGGTTCAATTTGTTATTTATTATTTCTTAAGACACTCAAGTAAGAGACATTGATTTGTTGTTGTTGTTGTTGTTGTCTAGTTTGTTTACTTATGTTTTGCCTTGGGAACTGTTACTTGCCAGATGTTGCTAAACTACAATTCCCAGCATTCCTCCATTTCATCTGTGCTGCTTGATACTTGTGGGAGTTGCAGTTTAGCAACATCTGAAAAGCCGCAGGTTCTTGGCCCTATTCTATATGGTATGGCTAGGTCTACCACACGTTTATTAGTTTTCCCTAGCTTGACCACCATAGCTTTTATCAGTTGGATGACAACTATTAATTCAAGTTGTGAAGTTTTCCCTGATGTTTTGTGTTCATGCTAGGAAAAGCTGCTGATACGGTTTGATACAGTGACCCCATCCAGCCACCTCATTCTCTGTTGTCCCCTTCTTCTATTGCCCTCTATCTTTCCCAGCATTAGGCTCTTCTCCAGTGAGAATAAAATATTTGACTCAATATGCTTTTGATCTGGTCCAGTCAGGCTTCTCATACAGGCTTTCGGATGCTTCTGGACCACAATGAAATCTCATAAAGATCAGATATGGACTTGTTAAATACAACCACAATTGAACCCCAAATTTCTCTTGTTAAGGGAGACAGTTGTTAAGTGAGTTTTGCCCCGTTTTGCAACCTTTCTTGCTACAGTTGTTAAATGAGTCACTTTATCTGTTAAGTTAGTAGCACAGCTGTTAAGTGAAGGCGGCTTCCCCATTCACTTTGCTAATCAGAAGGTCACAAAAGGGGATCACATGAGCCCAGGACACTGCGACCGTCATAAATATGAGTCAGTTGCCAAGTGTCTGAATTTTGATCACGTGACCATAGGGATGCTGTAGCAGTCGTAACTGTGAAAAAAGGTTATAAGTAACTTTTTTCAGTGTTGTTGTAACTTTGAACGGTCACTAAACAAATGGTTGTAAGTTGAGGATTATCGGTAGTCCTTCTTTTCCATTAACATGCCACTTTTTTTTCATTTGTCCAAAATCCTTCCCTCTCTCTCTTGCCCTTCCTTCCTTCATTTCTTCTTCCAGGCTTTTTTTTCTTCTGTTCCTTCCTTTCAAATCATTTTCTTTGCCAGCTTTAGAAGTCCAAGGTTTCAAATGGAAAATTTTCCATCAAGATTTCTTTGACAAACATCCATGGGCACACTTGAAAAACCAGCCTTGCCCTTCCCCCCATCATCTAATTTCAGACTCTGAGGGGGCAGACCAAGCAGATGGTTGGCATGAAGGAGGAGGATTCAGAGCTTAAAGTCCTGGTGAGACATCTCCGAAATCAGTGGGAGAAGCACAGACCTGACATTTGATAGAGGCATGGGAAAAACGAAACATTCCAGACAAAGGTCAAGTCTGTTTGCCCGTTATTTTTCAAATGCAACTATCATGGGCAATTGATCCTGAAGTTCCATTGAGAAACTTTTGTGCAGAAGGCGGTTCTGGAATTATTTCAGAAAGGGGGCCGATATAGAAGATTATTGAGACATACAAGCACTGATTCTCCACCATCACTACTACTGCCACCCAGCCCAGCCCATGTATTCACAATAATATACAGTAAAAATAATAATAGGAGTGGAATCAGAGATTATCACAAAAGACGGATAGTGAAATGGGAGACATACAGTATACAGTTAAATAAATAGTTAAATAAATAAATAGACAAACAAACAAAGGGATGGGATGGGATGGGATGGGATGGGATGGGTAAGGCAAGACCAGGCCAGGCAAGACCAGGCAAGACCAGGCAAGACCAGGCCAGACCAGACCAGACCAGACCAGACAAGACAAGACGATAAGGTAAATTAAGGCAAGGCAAGATTAGACGAGACGAGACGAGACGAGACGAGACAAGACAAGACAAGACAAGATAAGATAAGATAAGACAAGACAAGACAAGACAAGACAAGACAAGACGTCCTAGATTTATGACCACAATTGAGCCCAAAACTTCTGTTGCTAAGTGAGACATTTGTTAAGTGAGGTTTGCCCCATTTTACAACCTTCTTTGCCACAGTTGTTAAATGCATCACTGAAGTTGTTAAGTTAGTAAGACGATTGTTAAGTGAATATGACCTCCCCATTGACTTCATTTGTCAGAAGTTTGCAATAGATGATCACATGACCCCAGGACACTGCAACCGTCATAAATGTAATCCAGTTGCCAAGTGTCCAAATTTTAATCATGTGATCATGGGGATACTGAAATACTTGTGTGAAAAACAATTGTAGGCCACTTTTTTCAGTTCCGTTGTACCTGTGAATGGTCATTAAACAAACTGCTGTAAGTTGAGGACTACCTGTATTCATGTGTTATGGAAAGAGCACACTAAATGCAATCTACTATGGAAAAATCTCAATTTACATAAAAAATTACTATGGCATATGTTGCAAGGAAGGGATGTTAAAAAGCCATTAAAAAAAAAATTACAACACATAAGAGCACACTTCTGCCCTCTTTGTTATGTGGAAATGAGAATGGGACATATCAAAGTAATATAAAAGGTGAGCCTAATAGCAGTGTATAAGTATGTAAGAACTGTCTGGTGATGTAAAATGAGAAAAGATATGGTAAAAAGGAAAAGGGTAATGATTGTAAATGGGACACAAAAGTGAGTGGGTAGTATAAAGGAACTACACTGAGGAAGTTTGTCCATATACAAAGTATGGACAAGAAACTAAACTGCAAAAGAAATATATATAGAAGAAGAGTTAGATCAAGTAGGAGGGGAAGACTAAGGTAATTGTTTTGAGTGGAGTTGATGAAATTCTGGGAAAAAAGGAGCTGTGAAGTTTAAAGAAAAAAAGTATCCAGTGTTGCATGGATATGATACTGTAGAAGCAAAGTTGAAGGGTCCTTAGTGGTCTCCGGGCTTGATTGTTTTCTGGTAGATGTTTCATCACCCAAACTAGGTAACATCATCAATGCTAGTCTTGCACTGATGATGTTACCTAGTTTGGGTAATGAAATGTCCACCAGAAAAAAAAACAACCAAGCTCAGAGAGCACCAAGCACCCCTCACTTTTTCTTATCTTTTGCTTTATTTCTTATTCCCCTTCTGGGCTTTGTATGTAATTTCTGTTTACCAAGAAAGGGAATAGTGTGATGGATTTAGCTGCTGAGTTTTTGAAAGCAATGGATTTGTCCATGTCTTCTACTCAAGAGGGCTCTTCACAGCCTTTCCTTGGACTTCTATTGAAGCTAGTAATTAACAAAGTTAATAGTTTCTATCACAAGTCCTTTTATGTTGCTGAGAAATTTCTATTTCAGATTTAGGGGTGAGCAGAATTAGCACCTTACAAGCGTGTGGGCGCTCCGGTCCTCAGGGCTCTACTCGGTCTCCAGGGAACTTAGATCCCCAGGCCCGGGATCACCGGCTGATGCTATGCAATGCCAGGTCAGTGGTGAACAAAGCCCCCCTCATTCAAGATCTTATACAAGAGGGGGGTGCGGACCTGGCAGGTATCACCGAGACCTGGCTGGGCACGGAAGGG
>NW_015389212.1:34236-49196 GCF_001527695.2 Protobothrops mucrosquamatus
CCCCCGACACCTGGAGGAAACGGTCTATCTAGACCCGCTCCAGTCGGGCTTCAGGCCGGGATACAGCACGGAAACGGCATTGGTCACATTGGTGAATGATCTCTGGAGGGCCCGGGACAGGGGTTGTTCCTCTGTCCTAGTTCTTTTGGACCTCTCAGCGGCTTTTGATACGGTGGACCACGGTATCATGCTGCAGCGTCTGGCTGAGTTGGGAGTGGGAAGCACGGTTATGCGGTGGTTCTCCTCCTTCCTCACCGATCGCACGCAGTCTGTATTGGCAGGGGGGCAGAGGTCGGCCCCAAGGCCCCTAACTTGTGGGGTGCCACAAGGGTCGGTCCTCTCCCCCTTACTGTTCAATATTTATGTGAAGCCGCTGGGGGAGATCATCCGTGGCTTTGGGGTGGATTTCCATCAGTACGCTGATGACACTCAGCTGTACATTTCCACCCCAGGCCACCCCAATGATGCCTTTGACGTGATGGCCCAGTGTCTGGAGGCCGTACGGGTCTGGATGGGGAGAAACAGACTCAGGCTCAACCCTTCCAAGACTGAGTGGCTGTGGTTGCCGGCTCCCAGGTATGGTCAGCTGACTCCATCGCTGACTATAGGGGGCGAAACTTTGGCTCCCTCAGAGAGGGTGCGCAGTCTGGGCATCCTCCTGGATCCACGGCTGACACTGGAAGACCAGTTGACGGCTGTGGCCAGGGGGGCGTTTTACCGGGTACGCCTGGTGCACCAGTTGCGGCCTTTTCTGGACCGGGATGCCTTGCGCACAGTCACCCATGCTCTTGTCACCTCCCGCCTGGACTACTGTAATGCTCTCTACATGGGGCTTCCCTTGAGGAGCACTCGGAGGCTCCAGTTAGCCCAGAATGCGGCCGCGCGGGCAGTGATGGGAGTGACTCGTTGCTCCCATGTAACGCCACTGCTGCGCGAGCTGCACTGGCTGCCTGTGGCCTTCCGAGTGCGCTTCAAGGTGTTGATTATCATCTTTAAAGTGCACCATGGCATTGGACCTGGCTACCTCCGAGACCGCCTTCTGCCACAGATTACCTCTCACCGGCCGATACGCTCCCACAGAGAGGGCCTCCTCAGGGTGCCGTCAACCAGACAGTGCCGGCTGGCGACCCCCAGGGGGAGAGCCTTCTCTGTCGGAGCACCCACCCTCTGGAACGAACTGCCCCCAGAGATCCGGGTGATTCCGGATCTCCCCTCCTTCCGCCGCGCCCTCAAGACTTGGTTGTTTCAGTGGGCAGGACTGGCCTAGGGGTATTTTAAATTGGTTTTAACTAAATTTTAGTAGAAACGGCCTATTTAAATATTTATTTTTAATTATTCTCTTAAATTTTGTATTGTATTTGTATCAAACTGTTTTTAAACTGGCTGTAAGCCGCCCTGAGTCCTTCGGGAGAAGGGCGGGGTATAAATATAATAAATCTAATCTAATCTTTCTATTTCTTTATTTTTAATCCTCATTTCAGCAATCAATAATTACTACTACTACTACTACTACTACTACTACTACTACTAATAATAATAATAATAATAATAATAATAATGTTGGAAGGGACCTTGGAGGTCATCTAGTCCAACCCCCTGCTCAGGTAGGTAACCCTATACCATTTTGGACAAATGGCTGTCCAGTTTCTTCTTAAAAACTTCCAGTGTTGGCGCATTCACCACTTCTGGAGGCAGGTTGTTCCACTGGTTAATTGTTCTAACTGTCAGGAAGTTTCTCCTTAGTTCTAGGTTGCTTCTCTCCTTGATCAGTTTCTATCCGTTGCTTCTTGTCCTGCCTTCAGGCGCCTTGGAGAATAGCTTGACTCCCTCTTCTTTGTGGCAGCCCCTGAGATATTGGAACACTGCTATCATGTCCCCCCTCGTCCTTCTCTTCATTAAACTAGACATACCCAATTCCAGCAACCGTTCCTTATATGCTTTAGCCTCCAGTCCCCTAATCATCTTTGTTGCTCTTCNCAGGACTGGCCTAGGGGTATTTTAAAGGGGTTTTAAATTAAATTTTTAGTAGAAGCGGCCAAATTTAAATAGTTATTTTTAATCTTTTTAAATTTTGTATTGTATTATATCATTGTTTTAAACTGGCTGTAAGCCGCCCTGAGTCCTCCGGGAGAAGGGCGGGGTATAAATTTAATAAAATCTAAAAATCTAAAATCTAAAAATCTAAATTCATAGCATTAGTATTGCTATATCATTCAAGGGAGTTTTTCACGCTATCAGTTCTTACTATAAAGTTTGTTCATGGGAAAGCTGCATTTTATAAATGTCATGGACAAGTGATTGCTGCTTGCAAATTTAGCTCATTTTATTAGTCACTGTTGATCACAGAGGAGGGATTAAATGATGAATTAATTGCTCTATGGGCAATTAATTTATTATTACTTGTCCATTGAGTTGCTTCGCTAAAACTGCCACACTATCAGAGGCTGTTTTCACACACATGCAATACTTTATTTATTGATATTCTCTTATTTCTTTTTAATTTTCTTTTTGTTGCCATAAAATAAGAACAGGCCAGACACCTGTTTCCCCAAATAAGGATTAACAGGTAGAAATAAAAGAACTAAACCTGCAAACAGAGTTTAATTAAAACAACAGGAACTCTGAAAAGCTGTTGGAACACTTTGCCTGCCTACCATGGAGAGGCGACTATTACATTTGATTTAATTACAGAATATTATTATTAATCAAGTCCAAAATTTGTAAGAGCTAATCACAACAACTCTGAAGTCCAGTAATCTAACAGTGAAGTTGTCTGGAAACTTGATGCAAACAAATAAATGAATAAAGGATGGCTATTCCAGAAAAAAAAATGTTATTTAAGATTATTAAGAGGGAAGGGAATCTACTGTTTGGGGTAAGCTTAATATAACGGCGTCTGGCTACACAGGCAATATTTGAAATAGAATTTTTAGGGAACTGAAAATAAAAATTTGGCCACTAAGTTTTATATGTAACTCTAGTCAGTATGAAATGTGTACACTTACACTTTGATTTTTTCTCTATTTTTCATTTTCAGTTATATCAATCGCTTTTGAATTCCACAATAAAAGATAAGATCAGAGCCCAGCATATCAAGGAACACCTTGTTAGATTTGATCTGAGTAATGAAAATCCCCCCAAATGTTAATATGAGATTCTTCTTTATTGTTTCACTTCAGATTAACTGTACTGCTTGTGGGAGAGTATATTTTTGTATATAACTCTGGATTTTGTTGACCTTTTTTTTTTTGCACTTTTTATCATTAAAAGCTATTGCCTTCAAACACCTAATAAATAATCTCCTTTTATCCCCTAGCTTCACTCTCTGATTCTTTCTACCCACAAACAGTGCAAAAATGGCAAGCTCTACAAAGCAAAGAACAAGAAAGAACCTGGAAAATCACAAAGGCTCAAATCTGTAAAATATACCTTAGCTGACATTCATATTTGAACATAAGATGCCCACGGTAATATTAACTTCAATCAGAAATAACCTCAAATTAATTGATGATGGGGATGATACTGCTAATAAAGGCTCAGACGGACTAAGCCCCTCGTGTACATGTAAAGCATGTGAAACTGCAAAACACTTTTTTTTTCCTTTGGAGTATATGCTTCACCAGTGGTTTTAAAGCAGGGGAGGCAATCCAGTCTTGATTATTACATATTCAGGACTCAGGATCAGATTTCAAGAGATGCATCTGTCAAATTCAGTGGCATCTGGATGAATCCCATGCAGCACTTAGGGTAGAATGAAAAAATAAACCCCCAAGTGGCCTCAAGAGCTCTCAGGGAGAGTGCTAATGACCAGATGACTGCAAAAAAATATGATCCTTCCAAGCCTTCCCCCCCCCATGAACCATCCTGTCAGAACTAATCCTTCCATCGCCCCCACTATCCTTCCAGAACCAATGAAGCTTCTTGGATGAGAAGTGAAACATCTTCCTCAAGGGAAAAAAAAACAACAGTCTGGATGACTGAGAATCTCCACAGATAATGAAAAATTAAAAAAAAAACGATCAGCCAATAAAGTAATCCCAATATTTCAACGATTAGTTGAATCCTTATGGAATTATATCTACACACACACACGTACAGAGAGAAAGAGAAACAGAGACAGACAGACAGACAGACAGATACACACACACACACACACACACACACAGAGAGAGAGAGAGAGAGAGAGAGAGAGAGACAGACAGACAGACAGACAGACAGACAGACAGACAGACAGACAGACAGACAGACAGATTAAAGTACTACTAACTGATGGGTGGATACCTTGATTCTCCGCCTTCATTTTGCAATCAACCACATCCAGCTCAACTGACTCACTAATCACTGAGTACTGCAACAAAATTTGTAACAATATTTTGATAGATAGACAAGATTCCTAACAATGACTCTATAGATTTCTCGACCAGTTCTCCCTGCTCTGTAAAAACCAACAAGGCAGGGAAAACAGGGCTGCTTCCTAACCCATTTATCAGCAGTGGCCACGCAAAACATGGACATTGAGAAGCACAGGGAGGGCTGCACGTGTTCTGTTCTGGATTCCATGACCAGATGGAAGACAAAATAGGGATATAAGAATGGAGCAGTCAGCAACATTCCAAGTCTTTACCCATTTGTTTCCCCATAGGGGGAATTTTCCTTTTAGGCCTTTTTCCTCCATAGCTTCCAATCAGATGGTCCAATTCTGTTATTTTGTCAACCCTTTTACATAATGTTTTCCTAAGACAAATGAACAAGAAAGAATAAAAATAAATAGTTGAAAACATTTTTGCCATTTCAATTGATTACAGTAATTTAAAATTTAGGGGACATATCAAATGTCAACATCTGAGTGAGATGTCTACTTGGTGGTGGTGGTTGTTTAAAAACAAGAACAGGAATCATTTGATCAGTGACATGTTCCCATCTGTTTGTCCAATTGACAATAGTACATTACAAAGACCTAACAAACACAAAACTTCATCACCTTCAACAATAGGGCACTTCATCAATAGAATGAAGATGCATAGTCTCTTCATTCTATTACATACTGTGAATGGACCAGGCAAAACATCATTAAAGGAACTTATAAAAATTTGGTCTGTACTATGTTCAACAGTACTGATTCTGCCAGTCTTCAGGTACATAAAATTGGACCAAATCTGTCCCACTGTATAACCTAAATATAGAGAGCCCGTGGCCACGTTTCATTTCTCCAATCCATGGTTCTTTCAATAGTGAAGGATGCAGTTGGTGGGGGATTACTTAACTTATCTACAACACAATGTATTAATTTCTTAAAAACATCTATTCAAAAATATTACATCGTCTCAAATACGTTGAAGTAAAGACAAGGATAGAAAAAGCTCGAACAGCATTCTTCAAAATGAAAAAGGTCTTCTGCAGTCACAACATAAGCCTAAGACTGAAAATCAGGCTTGTCAGATGCTATATTTTTTTCTATCCTGCTCTATGGAGTAGAGAGTTGGTCTCTGACACAAGGCCACCTGAAGAGACTAGAAGCATTTGAAATGTGGATTTACAGGCGGCTGTTATGTATAAGCTGGGTTGACAAGATCAGAAATGAGGAGGTGATAAGCCGCCTGGGAAAGCCAAGGAAAATCATCAAAACAATTAAAAAACGAAAATTAGAATATTTCGGAAATGTGATGCGACACCCAGAAAAATACGGCATACTCCATTTAATCCTCCAGGGAAAGATTGAAGGCAAACGAGGTCCAGGCAGAAGAAGAACACCGTGGCTTCAAAATCTAAGGGATTGGTTTGGACAAAACTCAGCAGCACTTTTTCATGCGGCTGTTGATAAAAACAGGATCGCCAATATGATTGCCAATGTCTGATAATGGATATGGCACAAGAAGAAATACATATAGAAATCTAACTGAGGAAGAACTGCAGTTTCAACATAGAGCCAATTGTTTGCTTAGTTTGGGAACCGGCTTCTTCATTGCAAGTGAGTTAATACATAGTCTCGGAGAAGATTCCCCCCCCCTTACTAAAGTGCATAATGGAATGGTGGATAATCGCTGGAAAATATTTCTTTGTATTTAAATTATCCAGTACTTCTCCAAAATGGCCAAAGTTTTCAGGCATTTGGGTTACATTTGCTCAAAGTCTCTTTTTAAAATATTTGTCAGCTCTTGTAACGAGGAGGCAGGACAATTTATAGCAATTGCAACACTTCCCTGTGATGTGTTTTGTCCTTTCCCTCTAATATCAAACTTCAAAGACGAAAGAATGCTTTAGATGAAACACAATTTAATTATTTTATCTTATAATGGATTCTGGGAATCTTTCCTATCTGATGTTGTTAAATATGACAAATGAAAAGAGAGTTTGTATTCCCAGCTACAATGATTTAATGTACGCTTTTGAAGGATCAAGCATTTCCCAGTAGGGTCACTGGATAAAGCCAGGGCCGTCCAATTCTGGAATGAGACTTCTCAGAGAAGGAGGTGAAACAGTTGCTAGAGTTCGCTCTGAAGTGCAAAGGCAGAAGTGGCCTTGCAGAAATCGAGGCAGACATGGTGGCCTCATTGTAGCAGAAGTTTATCGTGATGATCACCCAAAGTTCTGCGCTGGCTAGAAAAGATTCTCTCCCTCCTGCATTGCTCCCTGGCTGTCTGACAAGAAGAAAACTAAAACTAATGTAATACTAAACATACCACTCAAAACAGAAATTGGGTATGCCTAGTCTAATGAAAAGAAGCACCACTTGGTGAGCCAAGATAACAGGATGTTCTAGGCATATTGTCATTACTCTGGCTAAAGGATAGGCCCAATCTTTGGCTTTCCAATGGTTCTTTTGAAAACATGGACTTCCCTGCCAGCAATTTTCTTTAATATCATCGTTCTTTGGATTGATGTAATCAATATCATAGATAGTATGATCCTGCTATGTCCTGTTCTAATTGTCAAGTCTCATGTGGCCAATGAGCTAAAATGCTTCTTCTCTAGTTAGATAATAATAAAAAGGATAAGCCAGTGGTAGAAATGAGTATACCTCCTGTATTCCCCCCACATATGGGCAATTGTGAGCCTTCAGTTTGTCTTCCCTTCCCAGCTCCAGAGTGCTGGATATTCAGATTTTTCCTCTGCATGCTTAATTTCCATCCTCTACTTTATATATTATGCCCCTATCTTAGGTCTTAATATTGTTTCTTGATTTCCTTTTTGTCACAGTCCTCTCAACTATCTGATCATCAAAACTGATTTGTATATAAAATTGTGAAGATGGAATCTGGAAGTTTTAAAATTTGTTTTTCTCTTTCATTAGGTATTCTACTGAATGGAATCTTTTAGTGAAAGCTGTGGTCTTTTGGTGAGCCACCTTCTTTAAAGTATTTGATGTTTAAATATATAATTTTTGCTTTGTATGTATATGTATTCAGAAGATTTACTTCCACGCAGTGCTCTTTCTTGATTTATCTTCCCTGAGATAGTTTATCCAAGTTGAAAACCATTCTCCATCCTCTTCTTTCCCTGATCTCCACCACAATTCTATTATTTCCAGTTCTTAGGATGT
This sequence comes from Protobothrops mucrosquamatus, assembly GCF_001527695.2. Classification (NCBI taxonomy): domain Eukaryota; kingdom Metazoa; phylum Chordata; class Lepidosauria; order Squamata; family Viperidae; genus Protobothrops; species Protobothrops mucrosquamatus. The sequence goes on from NW_015389212.1 coordinate 41,777, forward strand.
TCTTCCAAACTAGAAAATGTCATATTTCCAGTTCATATTTCTGCTGATTATTCCTGTAGTAGTACAAATCAAACATTGCACATAATTGCCACATGGAAAACATTGTAAAACTACCATAAAAGAAAGTACACCCATTTGATCCACCTTAAACCAAGTCTAGTTCTATCACCCTCAGTGGAAAAACAGCTCCATCCTTTGCCAGCAAATAATTTATACGTCCTGGGATTTCCAGAGTGAGTTGTAAAATTTATCTTTTACACACCCAGCCCAGGGAGTTTTGAAACATAAAATGATGCTGTAAGTGAACATTACCCAGAGTGTGGTCAATGAATCAGTAGTGTAGCCATTCAGCGTGAAAATGTTAGATAGTAATATCTCAGTCACTTATATTACATTATCTTTCAGAGAGCTTTGGGGAAATATGCCTGGGATGATCAGAAAAGTCAGAAAACAAGAACAACATCTTGAGCTTCTGCCATGCTATATCAATCACATTATTCTTACTAGTGTAGGTGAGGGCTACAACCCACATAAAAAGTGAAACATTTCTTAAAGTTTGCCACTTCGTGTAATTATGGGGCCTCTTAACTTTCTATTCTGCTTATGTTTATGTGTAGGAAAATCCTATTCAATCCTATTCAGCTCTCCTTAAGGTTAAGGTTAGGGTTAGGCCTAAGGGTTTCTTGAAATCAGGACCAGAAGCCTATTTCATGATTACATTCAGGGAGGTTTTGTATGGAAAGTGACCCTCTAAGCATTCCATTTTGCCTAAATGTGTATCTTGTACAAAATGTGTGTGATAGGCTTGTAAAACAAGTAACCCCAGCTCTCTCCTCAATGCTAGAAGGTGTATCTAGCAGAAGGTTGAGAAAATGTCTCAGACAGAGTTCTTGAAGGCCATTACAGAAATGTTCTACAGTTCTCCTCTGAAGAGGAATCATCCCATCACTTCTCCCAGATCTTCCCAGGGTGTGAAACTGTTATCTTAGGAACTTGTTCTTCTTTAATTATGTTTCTTTATTCTGTGTGGCTGTTGTTTTAAATAATTATGTGATTTTCCTTGATGGGTTTTATGAAGTTTTGAGCTAATGACATTTCATTAACAATATATGAACGCTTTGGGATTTTTTTTTGATAGAAAACTATTATAGAAATCTGTAAATCAAAAAGTTATTCTCTACTTTCAGTCTGTAAGAAGGAATTTTGATCTCTATGGCTAAAGAAATATTTATTCTGTTCTGTGGGATTAGCCTTCAAGTAGTAGAAAATAGTTGATTTGTAGAACTTCAGATTTCTTTGTTTATGCTTAGTAGATTCAAGAAGTTTTTTTTTTTCAATCATTCTTCATGTGATTAATGTTATGGATCAGTTACATGCTCTCCAGAGAATCCTTCCTTTCTCCCTCCCTCCCGCCCTCCATCCTTCCTAACATTTTCTCACAAGTCCAGGGTCTGCTCTCTCTCTCTCTCTCTTTTTTTTTATGAACCAAGTGTTGTGGCATTGGTTGCAACAGGAATTGACTACCCATTTTGTCACCCAAGACTGCTTTCATGACTAAGGTGGGATGAGACCTCACAGTCTATGAGTTGTATGTTTAATTTATTTATTTCTATTAAATTTCCTGTTGCTAGCCAACTAGTAAACCACCTTTTTCATGGATATAAAATCAGCTAACAAGGATTTTTTTCCCCATCTTCATTGAAATCACTATGAAAAATATTGAAAACTACTAAATTTAGCATATTGCACAGAGAGACTCGACTTGAAACTTCTCTCCAGTAAATGAAGGGACGGGGGAGCACTTTTTGAGTAAAGTTGTCTAGTTACTTCAGTCCACCTCATGACCCTCTTTCATCCGAGGCCTTACTTCAGCAAATTGACGATTAAAATATGTCATTCCACTTTGAGAACAGAAAATTCAGTGATAGTTCAAACTGTTTCTATTCTTAAGTGAAATACATACTTTCTTTGGTATCTGGAAAATGCTACCAAGATAAATTACATATATAGCATTCCCACAATCTGCTCTTCTAGGAATTTTGCCAACAAAGTAGAGAGAACATTAGCCTGACAAGATTTATTCTAGTAACATCTATGTTCCTCTTTACTTCTAGTTTTTTTTTTTTTAATGCTGAAGTCAAACTGACCAGCCTGTGGTTGTCTCAAACTTTGTTTCTTCCATTTTTGGAAGACCGAGATATTTGTCCCCTCAAATCTCAAGGCACCCCACTCATTCTCTTGAGTTTCTCTGACATAATTGACAGAGGTTCTGAAAGTTCATCAGCAAACTGTTTTAGTGCTTTTAGGATGCAATTAATCTGCTCCTGAAGCCTGGAGCTCATTTAGTTGGTTCCTGATAACCACTTTTACCAGCTTTGAATTGCACTCCTGACACCTACCTTTGTATCCAGCTTCCCCATTTGCAAAGCACACTCATCAACACTATTGCAGAGAAATGGCCTTCCTTGCAGAAAGAACCCCAGAAACTGTTCAAAGCTTTTTCAGAAGTACCATCTGTAACATTTAAGAGGTGCTAGTTTTGTTTTGTTTTCAATAAACTGGAATGCACCTTATTTTGAAGTTAGCACTGAAACTAATATGCCAGTTTTTATGAGCATGAGGCTGTCTTTTAGAAACTGGAGGCTTCTTTCTTTCTTTCTTTCTTTCTTTCTTTCTTTCTTTCTTTCTTTCTTTCTCTCTCTCTCTCTCTCTCTCTCTCTCTCTCTCTCTCTCTCTCTCTCTCTCTCTCTCTCTCTTTCTCTCTCTCTTTCTTTCTTTCATTTTTATCCTGTCTTTATTATTTTATAAGTATCTCTAGGTAGCAAATATAGCTAATACTCTTTCCTTTCCCTCTTTTTTCCTCACAACAACAACACTGTGAGGTGGGTTGGACTGAGAGAGAATGACTGGCCCAAAGTCACCCAGCTGGCTTTTATCCAGTTTTGGGGTTTCTAGGCCAACACCTTAACCCCTACACCAAATAAACTCAACTACTATATACTGAATTCTAAAAGCTTTATGATGAATACTGACCTTGCTCCAAATAATTATGGATGTATGCTGTCTAATTGGGCAAGCATATTAAAGGAAGTAGCACCTTATCAGGTTTCTGAGATACATCTACATGGCCTGATTAACCTTAAGATTGGGTATTTTTAAAATGCCACCATGAAACTTAAGTAAGTCCAAAACACATATATTCCTTTGTTCTGAAATAGCCTTGTTTTTAAAATAATGAATGTAATTGGAATTTGTCAGCACTTTTGACATCTAAGTGCAGATGAGATGCATAATTGGACCTCATTCCAAGTGGTGGAACTTCTTTATGAAAGCAACTGTCCATCTGTGCTATGGATATCTATGTGACTTTTTCCTGATCACAGATTTCCATAAATATGTAAGATACTGCTCTCTCTGGGAGTTAGAGATTCCCAATTTGAGTGACTTCCAAATGCATGGACTAGCTCCCAGAATTCTCAGCAATAGCCCTACTGGCTGGGAAAATTTGGAAGTTCCTGGAGCAGGTGGCCAAATGTAGAAGTCCCTTCTTGACTTGGCAACAACCTGTGAGGACTTCAGAGGTTGTTTTATGAGCAATAATTGTTTTGACTACCATTTTGCTCTTCTGTGGTAATCAATTGCTATACCTGATCTGGAAAGGATTCAGAGCAGAGGAAGAGGTGTTTAGGGGCCTGTGAGCTAGATTTTCTTTCTAGGAGAAGCTACACTTCTCATCTGGTTGCTTCATTAAATCCGCCCACATATTTCACCACAATCATTCTTTCTGCAATCATTTTCTTGCATTTTCTCTCCAGCAATTAGTTGTGAGCTATATGCAGATTCAATGCTCAACCTCTACAGGAAAGCCAGGCAAATTTCTTGTGTGCCCGTGTATGACTAATTGTGCAGACCTTTCCTTACTATGCACACATTTTACAGGGTGTTAGCAGAACACTACCTGTATGATAAAAAAAGGTTTCATTACTAGCTCCGAGCTATTGGTTTTTTTTTCTGCAGAGGACAAACTAGTAAAAAGAGATCAGCTAGTCCACCTGATGGTAAAAACTAAAGGCTTGTTTTGTTTTAAATCAATAGATAGGAGGGTGACAAAGTAGATATGGAGATTGAAAGCAAGGAGGAAGAGAAGGGGAAGGAAAAACAACAACAGCACAACAATACTATCTAGAAGGATTCCAGTGGTGGAGAAGCTTCAGTCAAGGGTTCTTGTTGTTCTGTAGCAGACATTTTAGCCATATTGCTTTTTATCAGCTGCAGCTGGTATTTGCACCAAAACCTCAGAAGATCCCATATGATTTCATGCCAAAGTAAATTATCCCTGACATCATTAGAAATAGTGATGTTACAAAAGCACACAATTAATAAAACCTGTGTTGCTTGGAAGTAAGTGCTACGGAAGCAGCTGTACAGTCTCCCCTAAATTTCTTCTCCTGTTTCTAATTTCCGGCCTCATCCTCAGGCTATTTTGCAGTTTCTTTTGATGATGTTTCTAAATGAATCTCACTTCAGAATAGTACCATCAAAATATGAAAATGTTCTGAAATGGGTTTTTTTCCTCCCTCTTTTTTGGCCAAAAAAATAAAGCAAAAATAATTTTGCAGAATCCAACCTGGGTCGGTCACCCGGACAAGAAGTTTAATCTTCTGAGCTTTTGGACTCGTACTGAAGCCACACTCTGGTAGAGAGAAGTTCCCTGAGGATGGGACCGAAAGCTCGGAAGATTAAATCTCTGGTCCAGGCCGTAATTCATGTTAAAGGTTACCCAACTATTAACTGATATGGTGATAATTTTTGTATATCTCATTTTTTCTATGGTGATAATTTTTTTATATCTCATTTTTTCTACGTGTTTCACTTTTCTTCTTTATAACTGCTATTCTAATAGCAAATCCTTCATAAAAGTTATTACATTACATTCTTGATTAAATTATCTTTCCATTGATATATAACTTTAGGGTACTACTCCAAAACAAAGTGGTGTTATTAGCCATCAAACCTCAAATGCACACTTTTCCCAAAAGGTTTCCACAGTTTTGGCCACTACTGTAGATTGGATCCCACAACATTATTCTGGGACATTTGCCTTCATGTGTAAAAGTAATTTCCTTCAAAGTGAATGAAGATATATCTATTGGAGGTCATTTTTTTCTCTGTTGGATCCTTATCTGATGTAGAATTATGAAAAAAAAGAGTATTTTAATTTGGGAATTAAATTGTATAAGGCCAGGAAAGTACCTTGGGTTTGCTTCTACTTCATAGAGGGCAGTAAGACGTCTGAGAGAAAGTGGGATATTCTGTCTTTCATATTGTGTGAAATGCTGAATACCTGAATAGACTTAGTGATAGAGTGTAAACAGAGTATTTATAATAATTGAACTGGAATATGCCAGTATCTATAACAAGGGATACTATCCGGCTTTATGATCAGCAAAGTCTGAAAAGTAGGTTTGGCAGCTGTTAAGAATGAACTAATCGGGCATAGCAAGATATAATTTTGTGCCTGCGGTGTTAAAGAATCTATAACAGGAGGCCTCATTTCTACTCAAGGTCATCTAGCTTGAACACTTTTACTGTGAACACGTATTCATCGCTCCTTGTGCAAACAATAACATTGGGTAATATTTTGAAGGAAATAGCAGAAGAGAACCATATAAGAGTACACTGAATAAAAAATAAATGAAAATATGAAAATCAGAGTACTTTAAACTTGTCTTAGGAAATAATATGAGTTTCTTTCTGGCACCCTTATGTCCACACTACCTGTAATAGGTGTGTGTGTGTGTATGTGTGTGTGTGTGTGTGTATGTGTATGTATGTATGTGTGTGTGTGTGTGTGTGTGTGTTTGCATCTGTAACATCATTGTATCTAACAGGGAGATGTTATATGAAAGTATACAAGATTCTGTGTTTAGGAGAAGGGGTGGGTAATTAATTTTCACAAGGGGCCACATGAGAAACTGGAACTCTTGTGGAGGGCCATTGACTTGTCCCCATGCCCCCCCAATGTCACTCAGCTGACATTCATGCTTAATAATAATAATAATAATAATAATAATAATAATAATAATAATAATAATAATAATAATAATAATAATAATAATAATAATAATAAAGTTGGAAGGTACCTTGGAGGTCATCGAGTCCAACCCCCTGCTCAGGCAGGAAACCCTATACCATTTTGGACAAATGGCTGTCCAGTCTCTTCTTAAAAACTTCCAGTGTTGGAGCATTCACTGCTTCTGGAAGCAGGTTGTTCCACTGGTTAATTGTACTAACTGTCAGGAAGTTTCTCCTTAGTTCTAGGTTGCTTCTCTCTTTGGTTAGTTTCCATCCATTGCTTCTTGTCCTGCCTTCAGGCGCTTTGGAAAATAGCTTGACTCCCTCTTCTTTGTGGCAGCCCCTGAGATATTGGAACACTGCTATCATGTCCCCCCTTGTCCTTCTCTTCGTTAAACTAGACATACCCAATTCAAGAAGAAGCAAGAACTCACAGTTTCCCAGTTACTAGCCTGGTGCCTTCATCACCAGACCAAACGCAGTCTATCAACAGGCTTTGATTCTCCCATCACTCAAAATAATAATAACTACATATGTATACATATGTGAAAACAGTTAGGAACATATTATGGATTAGCTGTGTGAACCTGCAAAGAGATGTGGCTGCTTTAATAATTTGAAAAGAGGTGCTTGATACCACTCCTGAATACCCTGAATTATCTCTTTTGAAGGATGTATCATTCTGCCTAGCCCCAAAGGAAACACAGTCAGTACTGCATTTGTAAAAAAAAAATGAGTCAAAGATACACACCAATTTTGTAGGCTTGCTGTTCAAAGGGGATTCTGCCAGGCTGAAATCTGAGATGAATTAGAAAGGAAAATGATTTGGGATATCTGATGTATGATTCCTCTCTCCCACTGAGGTCATTTGAGGAAGTTTGCTTATAGCTGCCAAGGTCTCTTCTTATGGCAACTTGGATTGAATATTTTCTGTAGTTTTTCAGTTCTTTGGAATGTATCCTCTGCTGAGCTGAGAGTTCTAATTCATCTCTTGACTTTTAAAACAAATCAATTATTCAATTTAATTATGAATCCTTCTAATTCACATGTAATAGTCTTAATTTTAGCATAATTTTAGAGGTTGATCTTTTTACTGCAAATTACTCAGAAAGTCAATTATTCTTCAAAATTAATTTATTTATTTATTTTATTTTACAAAATTTATATGCCGCCCTTTTCCCCATGGGACTCAGGGCGGCTCACAGCATGTTAAAACAATATACAAAATTACCCCTTCTAAAAACCAATTAAAATCCAAATATTAGTGGCTGTGACTATTTAAAATCATTAAAAATTATCCCTATTTAAAATTCACCCTAGGTCAGGCCCGCTTGTTGAAAAAGCC
>NW_015389212.1:52108-56636 GCF_001527695.2 Protobothrops mucrosquamatus
GCCGCCGAGGCCCGCCGCCTCAGCCGCCGCCATCGCCGCCGGGGCCGCCTCCACCGCCGCGGCCGCCAAAGATGGGGGGTAGGGCCGTCGAGACCAGCCGCCGAGGCCGCTGCCCGAGCCTGTCGTCGGGGCCCCCGCCGCAGCCGCCAAGGCCGCCGAGGCTGCCGTAGATGGAAGGGCCTCGCCGCCGAAACCGAAGCTGCTGAGGTCGCCATCACCGCCAAGGCCGTCGCCGCGGCCTCCAAAGCCGCCGAGGCCGCCGAAATCGAAAACGGCGAGCGGCCAGCGGCTATTTTCTCCCACTCCCGGAAAACTCACCGGGGGAGGGGGCAGATCTTCTGGCTCCTCGGGGGTCTCTCCAGGGGTCTCTTCGGGGGTCTCCAAACCCCCCCTCTGCCCTTCTTCCGCTCCATTACCACGGAGCTACGGGACAGGCGTCCGCCATCTTGCAGACATGCGCAGATATATGTATGAAATAGTAATATTAATAACTGATATCATTAAACAATAATATCTGCCTATCCCAGGTCCTGGGGAAAGACTATATAGGTGGACAAAAATGCCAAATACAGTCTAAACATCTGGCTGACTGTAGGACCAACCATAACAAATCATATAACAAGAAATGGTTCTCACCCAGTGGTGGGATTCAGCTGGTTCACACCGGTTTGGCAGAACTGGTAGCTAAAATTTGCTGAGTTCGGAGAACCGGCTGAATGCACACTGCTTCTGGAAGTCCAGTTTAGGCCTTGGAGGCCGGAGGAGGCCTCCCAGGCCTAGAACGGCCCACCGGAAGTGCATGGATGCCACTTCTGGAAATCCGTTCTAGGCCTTGGAGGCCCAGGCCTACATCCAATAAGAGGTATTTCAGGTTCAGGTATTTCAATCCCACCACTATTCCCACCTTAAGGTTTTCTTTATAATGACAGATGAGTGAAGTTCTGTCCATTGGACTTCTGTTTCTGGCTCCCTGTTGCCCAACAGATCATGCCACTAAGCTAGGAAAACCTTTCCTTTCCATCCAGCACATAATGATTTGAGTGTCTCAGTTTTGTTCTGTTACAAACGGGGTGCATTACTACTCCCTTCTATTTTGTTGCTGCCACTATTGGAGACAACTTCCATAGCTGTGCATAAAGCCCTCTGAGGCTTCCTGAACTTGTGCTAGAGAAACTGGCTTGTGCAGGAGGAGAAGGTGAATGGGCACATCCACAGAGGGACAGTTCAGGAAAGTAATGCTAGGGCCCGACCTCTATGTTTTTCTACGAGCAGCCTTTGGACAGTTTTATGTGCTGGGAATTAATAGGTGAGAATGAAAAAAAAAAGTTAGTTGAAGATAAGATAAGGGTGATATTGAACAGAGAAGGAGGCATATTTCTCTGCATGTGTGAGAGAAAGTCAGTGAAAAGTGAATGGGTGGACAGATGGATAGATGAAGGAAAAGAGTATAGAAGAGAAGATAGTGAGAAGGAGCATCCTCACTCACTTTCTTAGGATGGAATGTGTCCCTTGACCTCCAAACATTTTGAAAGGTCTAAATCTTTATCATCCTGCTTCTAATTTTCCAAGAAGTTGGAAACTTCTGGTTTGATATAATTTACTCCAGTTTATACCATCTATTTTTCCCCTCAGTAATTGAAAAGGTTGTGTGCTTTAATCTTTACTTTTGCTGTTGTCACATGAAAGAATGTCAACCTACATCCTCTCAAAAACATTCTCTGGTTTCTTGCTTTTATACTTCTCACATGCTCCCTAGTGCGAAAATCCTTACATATTTGTCAAATTCCAATTTCCTGCTCCCCAGGCATCAAAAGGTTGAGACACTTGAAAGGTATCGGTGGGGAGGGCTTTGCAAAACCAGTTAAGGAAAGGTGAGCTTCCTCCCCCTCAAAAAAAAAAGGTCCTCTTTCCATGAATACTGCTTGAGAAAGGACATTTGTTTCAAATATATCTTTCTACAGAAGTAAAGATATCTCTCAAAATAGGTGAAATTAATAGCATCAGCTGGTTTTTTTTTTTTTTAAATTGCCTTGACACATCACAAGATACGCTTGGGACGAGTTATTTCATGGGATTCAAAAAGATAGAAAGGTTATATGTTAATGAATAGCTTTTTTAAAAAAGAAAAAAGAAAAAAAGAGGACACCGGTGCAAAAAAGGAAGAGAATGGATCATTCTGACAAGCATCCCCAAAAGCAGAAGACTTGCTCAGCTCTGCAGGTTCTTCACAAAAAGCACGTAAACTGAACTTTCCATTTGGTGCTTTGGGTCCCTATGTCAGCATGTGACAGCCAAGCAAGTTGTCACTCCAATTCTTAGATCTAGTTACCTACAAGTACATGCTGAAGTTTGTCGATGTTGTTTGGGGAATAGGTGTGCCTGGTAAAGGAAGAAATCTATTTGGGGACGGTCACTCATCCTTCAGTGTCAAGATACTTAGAAGGAAAGGACAGGGAAAACTCCCAAAGCCTTATCTCTTCTCTTGCATCGGGATACATGTAGCAAGAGTTGCACTGTCTGTTTAGAAGGAACTTTAGAAAAGGTCACCAGACAATAACCTCTCAGGACACTGGTGATGGTGACCAGACAGTGGCTCATCTGTTTCCAGAAGCTAGTTAACAATAAGACCATCTTCCAAAGTATCTGTGGGAAGTCAGCCCCAGAGAAGGAAATATTAAAAAGGGCAGAAAAATATATTTCCTTCAAGGATCTTAAAGAGACAGAAAAGCATGCTCAGTTTTCCTTGATAGCCCCAGGTCTCCCTCCCCCAAGCAGAAGCCAGCCCTGTACAAAGGCAAATGTAAACCATCAGGAAAGTTGGAGCCAGAATCTCAAGAAGAGATTTAGGTCTTTCCTAAAATCTGCATACCCCACCTGTGACAACATGGTAGGATTAACTCACAAAGGCCAAAGGGCACACCCAGACTCAGGTCAGAATACGTGACACAGGAAATATCCTCAAAGTTCATGCCACAGGAACAGGAAACTATTCCAAACAAAAGGCTAGAGAGGGTATAAAAGCCTACTACCCATGTGCTCAGCCCTTCTTTTTCTCTGGTCTTTCCTGCAAGAACCATCTTTCTGCCTCTTCAATAAACTGCAACCTTCTTCCCAAAGCAGTCACCATGTTGTTTATTTATCCCCTGCTTGGATGAACCAGGATGAAGACTTTTCTTTCAACACATCAAAGTGTTATGGTAGGAAAGTGTGTTTCCTGGTTTAACTTTCGGATGGTTACTGACAGCTTGATGGGTTTTGAGCAGTGAGCTTGGCGGCACACTCCAAAAACTAGGCAGGTCCAGGAGAAAAACTAAATTTGATTGGATTAAGAGTTAAATCAATTAAATATGATTAATTTTGTTTCTGGCCCAGGTATTTAATTGCATTCCTTTTCTGTCACATTAAAAACTGTAGTTATTTGGCAATTATTAAATGTTGTGGGTCTACAGGTCACACGGCCTGCCATATATTATACGTTTAATTATCCTGGTTGTCACTATCAAGTATTGCAACCTGCCCAGTACTGCAGGACTATGAAACCACTTCCAGAATGGAATAAATATTAAGTCTAAAATATTCTAAAATTACCTTTAATTTAAGCACATGCATACATTTCAATTATTTTACAGTTTGAGTAATTAACTCTGTTATGATGGAAGCCAGTGGCACAAGGAATTGCATGACATTGAAGTAAGAGAAAACATGATGCCTATTGAGATAGTTCTTTTAGGGAAGCTTAAAATAATACTGAATCTAACAAAGAGCCCTTTTTATACCATACCTTGCCCCACCCATCTGGACCGTTCCTTGCTACCTAACTATCCTTTACACCCTCTTGTAAAATGTTTGCCAACTTATTTACCAAAACAAAAATGTTGGCGAAGATGGGATTCATATACCTCACCAAAGAGACTTCACTGAATCAGCCATTGAGCTGATGGAGGGAATATCTCTGGGAAGCACTCTGAGAAGTATGCCGAAATATATACTTTATTAATATCATGCTATTCTACAGGTAGTCCTCAACTTACGATCACAACAAAGCCCAACGTTTCCATAATTAAGCAAGAAAGTTATTAAGTGAGCCAGGCCCCATTTTATGACTTTTTTTTTTTGCCATGGTGGTTAAGCAAATCATTGAAGTTGTTACATCACTCGTGCAGTCATTAAGCAAATCTGGCTTCCCGCCTTAAGATGTTTGCAAATGACAATCCCATCTTCCTGGGATGCTGCATCCATCATCATAAACACATGCCGGTTGCCAAACACTCAAAGTTTAATCACATGACTGTGGGAATGCTGCAATGGTCATAAGTGTGAAAACTGGTCATAAGTCACTTTTTCAGGTTGCAATTGTAACTTTGAATGATCATTAAACAAATGGTTTTAAGTCGAGGAATACCTGTATAACTATGTACAATAGAACTAGGAATTCTTGTCATCTAATCAATGAACGTTTCTCTGCTTCCTGCTCTAGTGTTGAAATTAGGGCAATGGAATAATAGTAATAATAGTAATAATAGTAATA
>NW_015389212.1:56955-59750 GCF_001527695.2 Protobothrops mucrosquamatus
AAGAAGAAGAAGAAGAAGAAGAAGAAGAAGAAGAAGAAGAAGAAGAAGAAGAAGAAGAAGAAGAAGAAGAAGAAGAAGAAGAAGAAGAAGAAGAAGAAGAAGAAGAAGAAGAAGAAGAAGAAGAAGAAGAAGAAGAAGAAGAAGAAGAAGAAGAAGAAGAAGAAGAAGAAGAAGAAGAAGAAGAAGAATAGGCTTCTTAAGGCTTCTTAAGATGTAACCACACCTAAATTAGCATGGCCGTCTGGATCAACTGCATCATTTTCAGTCTGTGATCTTTCAGCGACTGGAATAATGCAGCAAAGTTTCACTTTGGATTAAATAATAATAGCTCTATTGGGGAAAAGAAAAATGATAAGCATAATACCATTAAAGCAATAACAGGAGATCAAGGGAACTGGCTTTATTCCAGCATGAAAAATGTAGAAAAGGCCCAGCGTCCATTCCCCAATGTGCAAACTTTTTAATATACATGCACATGAAACAGAAAGCATGACATTGAAAATTGAATCTCATGAAAATGTATGATGGATCCATTTTAAAGGTATGGGAGTTTTCACCAAGTCTAGGTATGGGGCCATCAATCCTTTTGTTCATTCCTGATAGCAAAAATTAGAAGGAGCACTAAGTAGAAAAGCTGGTCCAGATAAGTAGTTAGAAATATAAAATGTGACCTTTTAATTAAGGAGTTTGTCATACCTTTCACTGTAGCATTTCTAGTAATTTATGGCAACTTTATTCACTGTCTTCACCCTCTGCAGTGTTGTTCAATGTTCAACGTTATATGGTACTTTGTGGAACATCCTCACTAAAATCATAGACTTAATTGGAAAGGTACAATAGAAATGCCTAGGACCTATCAACTTTTTTTAAAAAAAGAAACATATTGTGCCTAATATTATGTACATAATAGATGGGAATGGTGCCAGGCCAATTCATTGCATAATCTCCTAATTAATACAATCTGTAATAATTAAACATCCTTTGGAGAATTTGAGAAACATTTTATTGTACATGTGCCGAAGATAATTTTAAGACTCAATGTCTCAGCTGTTTGCTTATTTTTAATTTGGTCTTCCAAATTGCCAACAGCCTTATTGCTGTCTTGTGGACCACTCACTTAACAGATTTCATTTCTTAAATGGAAAGAGGTGGGGGAAAACAACTCTTCCTCAATCCAGTGCAATGGCTGAATATCGTGTCAATTGTTTTAGGCACATCAAAGGATAAAATGAACACTAAAGATATGTTTCTAATTTCTTTATAATATAATCTAGAACAGTGATGGTGAATTTATGATAAGGTGACACATCACAATATTTTTGAGTGACATACCAACATTCACCAACATCCAACACCTGCTCTAAAAAGGATATCCCATTCTCCTGTAATTTTCAGAGGTTGTAGAGACCATGCAAAAATGAGGTATACGCTCACACAGTCTCTGAACCCACTGGGAGTTGTGTGAGAAGGTGTGCTTTTGCACACCCTCTAGCAGATTATTTGTGGGGTGGAGTAAGGGTTATCTTTTCTGAAGCAAATGACATTAAGATGATTTCAGCAAGGAACCTACTCCAGGGTTCAACGTTAAAATCCTAACTAGGCCTGCTGCTACAAAACATGTAAGTGACATTTAGTGACCCTCTCCTCATTGCTGACTTATAGTAGCATTCACCTACACTTGTGGACAAATCTTTCTCCAAGTCTGAAGCACCTAACAGTTTCTTTTACAACATGAGGCAGTCCTTGGAGAGTGGTAAATCAAGCTATTTAAACCCTGGTATAGCTAAAAAAATTATTTAACCCTATTTCACTCATGCCCTGGGGTTGAGATGAAGGCAATCTGGGTACAGAATGGACAAAACATGTTGCCAGCTGATACTTGACCCTGGTTCTCTATAAGGGGGGGGGGAGTAAGGTCCTAAGATGTCATCTATCACCGAAACACCCAATTGTGACTTTTTCAGTGTGAGTTATTGTGCTATTGCTCTTTGAAGACATAAATAACTGTTGCCCATAGGCAATAATTTGCTGGCAGACAGAATCCACATGAAAACTGCGACTTCCACTTAACCTGTTTTTCTGATTTTAGGTGTCAGGCGCAATTTGCATTGTGCCTTTCAAAAGCCCCAAAAAGACAGCTATGACTAAAGACGTCCAAAGTCACCTCGTTGTGTTTATTTGCTTGTGTCTATGAGCAGTTCCATTAATTCAAAACGAGCAGCACTCATTTAAATTAATTGTGACCCTGATGCTGTAAGGTGATGTTGCGGATTATTTGAAAACCTACAGTATGTTTTGTGACATCATCATGACATGATGTAAAACATCATGTGACAGCTCATATTGCTCAGATGTCACCACACCTTGCATCAAGGTCCTTAAAACACCTTTTGTCAGACTACTAATTGCCATGTAGTTCAGCCTCCTTTTATCTTGGAGAAAGAAGCAGAAGATTATAGTCATATCCAGTCTACTGCTTGCCATGTCTAATATTATTAGGTGAATAATTTATTTCATTGAGTGAGGTTTCATGCCAACTGCATACAGAAATCTGACAGTGCTGGCTGCCATTCAGATTAGCTCATTTGGCCAGGTGATTTGAAGGAAGAAAAAGGACTTTGCTGAGCAGCGGTTGATGAAATTTCATTTTCCTGGGATATATACTGTGTATGTGTGTGTGTGTGTGTGTGTGTGTGTGTGTGTGTGTGTATATATATATATATATATATATATATATATATATATATATATATATATATATATATATATATATATATATATATATATATATATAT
>NW_015389212.1:61563-70848 GCF_001527695.2 Protobothrops mucrosquamatus
TATACCCTGGTGTTGAGGGTTCCATCTAGCTGACGGGTAACTAACACGTCCAGGAATGCTAGGGAGCCCCGATCTTCTTCCTCAATGGTAAATTGGATATCTGGGTATACCGAATTCAATATGCCCATAAAGTCAGCCTTCCGATCCCTCTTAATGACGGTGAATGTGTCATCCACATAGCGGGCCCAAAACTTAGGTCAGTATTGGGTCATCGCTATGTGTTCCAATCGCTGTAACACCACCTCTGGGTATCCCACAAGGTTCATTAGGAGACACTGTGTGCCCCCTGAACCCCGAAGGAACCCACACACGGAGGAACCCACCCCAAAGACGACGCTTGTTGCCCTCCCCTATGTTTGCAATGTTTCGGAGGCCACGGCCAGAATCTTAGCACCCTACAATGTCAAAATAGCTCACATTCGTCATCTTCAGGCTGGTGTCTTCAGCTTCGTGCTTCTAGGAGTAATGTGTGATCGCAGCTGTTTCTTCCTTTTAACTGCCAGTGGGGTTTGAACTGATTGGGTGGGAGCTTGGCTGTGTTCTGATTGGGTGGAGGTGTGTTCTGATTGGTTAAGGAGCTTGGCTGTGCTCTGATTGGATGGGGGGTTGGTTGTGCTCTGATTGGATGGGGGAGTGTTCTGTTTGGGTGGGGGGCTTTGTTGTGCTCAGGTTAGTCTGAGTTGCAGGGGGATTTGAGATGGTGAGCTTTGTTGCTGTTGTTTGGCTTCATGTTCGTGGTCGTGCCACATCTTTATGGTGAGTGTCAGTTTGCTTCATGTATGGATTGGAGGGGTTTAAAGTGGCTAATGATGCAGCTGTGGACTGGCTTCTAGTTTGTGGTCGTGCCTCATCATCTGTGTGGGTTTGGGTTTGCTTTTTGCGTGGATGTGTGGTGGTGACATCCTGTGTGGTTTTCGTGAGTGTGGGTCTGGTGTCATTCTTTGTGTTAGGGAACCCCCATCCAATCAACCCCCCATCCAATCAGAGCACAGCCAAGCTCCTTAACCAATCAGAACACACCTCCACGCAATCAGAACACAGCCAAGCTCCCACCCAATCAGTTCAAACCCCACTGGCAGTTAAAAGGAAGAAACAGCTGTGATCACACATTAATCCTAGAAGCACGAAGCTGAAGACATCAGCCTGAAGATGACGAATGGGACTTTGTCGAAACGTCGCCAAGACACTTCCAATTTTACGCGGGAGAAAACCCGAATAACCAAAGACCTACATACAAACACCCGCGAAAACCTCAGAAAACACACACACACACACACACACATATATATATATATATACTGTATATATATATCTTAAAAACAGTACTAATATATATTAAGGAGGCTTCAGCCAATGGGTGCCATTATTTTTGCATCATTTAATTAGGACCCTTTGCTTTGTCAAGTGATAACTGAATAAATGCAGTCTGGCTTATGCTAAACCTATGCAATTTGTCCCTCACAAAACCCCTTTAGAACTCACCAACCATGCATTGTCAACTTGACAGTTCCCACTTTTTTGCAATGCCAACCAAAACAAGAATATTAACTCACAGAACAAGCCTGATGAATGATATTCAGCTTGGCAGAGGGTAGATTTGGAATTCTTGCCTTAAGCTACCAAATTAGACTTTTGACAATCTTTTTCTTGCACACGCCCTGTCTCTCACATTATATTTATGTCCCTGGGTCTATTTTTGCCATCAAGAATGTGCACATTTCCTCAGTAAAAGCGAAAATCTACATGAAAATACCTGGATGGCTTTCAACAATGGAAGTGTTTGTTCACCCAAACTTAATTAACTATGAGAAAATTGTGACCTATAAAGACCTTTTGAATACTGAATGGAAACTAAAACCCAGACAAGAACTGAAAGAACAGGGTATTGATCTATCATGGTGGCCACACTTGCAAATGAGGTATGAAAAAGATGTTAAAATATCTGGATTTTATAAAGAACAGATAGAATTTGACCAGATATTGACATCAGATGAAAAAATGATTAAGAAACTGTATAAGTATATGTTAAGTTTAAAGATGGAAGAGGAACAAGTTAAAGAAACAATGATAACATGGGCAAAAAACTTTGAGCATAACATAGAGTTAGAAAACTGGCAAAGTCTCTGGGAAAGAAATTCTAAAATAACTAAGGTGGTGACTTACAAAGAAAACCTATACAAAATGTTCTACAGATGGCACTTAACACCTGTGAGGTTAGCAAAAATGTTTAAAAATATGTCTAGCAATTGTTGGAAATGTAGACAAAAACCAGGTGCATACTATCATCTTTGGTGGACATGCCCTAAAGCCAAAAGATTTTGGTCAAGAATACATATATGGTTAGAGAAAATGACTAAAGAAAATATAGATTTTAAGCTAGAATTATTTTTGTTAGATATAATTGTAGGAAATTATGAGAAGGAATGTGTATATTTAATGTTACATGTATTAACTGCAGCAAGCATTGTATTTGCTCAGCATTGTCTGAAAACAAGTGCAACAGCATCACAAGTACTGATTTGGGGGTTACAAATATGTTTTTGAAAATATGTGAATTCACAAACATAGAACTCACAAATGATGAAGATTGCATATGTATTTTTTTTCTTTTTATGATCCTGTATTGCATGCATACTGTATGTGTATGTATGTATGTATGTCTGTGTGTACAACAATATACATATTTATTGTTTTAACATGTCTTTTAGCATATAAGTGGGTCACAGATATTTATGGTTTAATGAAGTGAATAGGAACAGATCAATATACCTGTTCTCCATTACTAAGTCCCACTGACTTAAATAGGACTTATTCTCCTAAATAACTACAGAATTATTTATATAGTGGGGAACAAGCCATGAAGTAAAGGTAGGAAAGAATTTCAGTTCTTTGGTTCATACGTTTTATTAGCAAGAAGAGTTCTTTCCAGTCAAGGAAAGAGCTTGGTCTAGAAGTAATCACATACAAGAAAGCAAATCTTCACTTGCAGGTTCCAGTAAAAATATTCAGACCTATCACAAGTGATTTACAACCCATTCTGGGCAATGGCTTAACACTGAGCCAAACAGCCCTCCATGAACTGATTCAACTGATCCTCATGGGCAACCCAACTGATTGTAATAAAGCTGGACAGCAAGTTATGGAATTAAAGTTTGGTCAAATAGGCAAGAGAATAAGTTGGGTGGCAAAGAACTGTTTGCAAAAGGTTGTCATTGGGAGATATCAGAAACCCATCCTTAAGATGCTCTGGTAGCTAGAATTTAAGGGAGGCAGTAGCTTTTTGTGAGTTTGGAACAGTTAAAATAATCCAAATTAGGAGCCTCTAGCAAGTGAAGGGGTTTTGTCCCATGGAAGCAAAACTAAAACTTACAAAAAAGAATTCTTGGAGCTGTGGGTATGTAGACACACACACACATGCACAGGAGGAGAAAAGAAATAATCAGAATAAATTGGAGCACTGATTAGAAAGGTTAGCCTAGAAAGCAAATAAAGGGAATAAGAGACAATGATTTAAGCTGAGGGAGAGAGAAAAGCTATATATATAAGCAAGAGCTGATGCAGAGAAAGCATGTCATCAGCTGGGATTCTATTTCCTGCACCTTACAGGGGAGAGGCACAATTTTTAATGAGTGCAAGAGATTCTGGAATATCGGTTGGCAATTCATCCAACAGAGATGAATTGTACAGAGAGAACCTGGCAAGTTCCAACAGTAAAGATGTTGCCTATTGAATCAGCTGGCGGAGATCAATACCTAAAGAGTCAAAAGGAGATGTAGATTGGATTCAGATGAGCTGGAAGGGAGGTGAAGTAAAGCAGACAAGAACAAGGGAGGGAAAGTGCTATATAAAACATTTGCAAAGATGACTATTGCAGTGGGCCTTTATTCAAGGGAGGGGGCAGAGTTGGATTGTTTAAATATAGTTTTGCATAAGGTATGTGCATGTAGTCCTTGACTTACAACGATTCAACCAGGCGACGCCTGGATCGGGTGCGCTGCATTGGCTCTTGAAGGTGAAAAGTTTTGGGAGAGATATTAAGGGATATGGGCCGCATGATCAGGAAGGTTTTGATGTGTTTGAGCAACGTGGTGGAACTAAGGTAACATACAACTGACAATCTTTGCTGGCATGGCGAGTTTCTAGCTGTTTCAGAACTGTTGGTGAGACCGTTAAAAGTTGTTGGTGCTGTTTGAAATTGTTCTGCCAGCAGCAAGATCTGACTGCTGCCCAGCAACAGATTCTACTGCAAATCAGGGCTGTTTCCAAAGGAGGAGGAGAGGTCCCGGGGCTTACGGAGTGAAGGAACTGGATGAGGCTGTCAGCAGGCCCAGAGGAAGGGAGAGAGGCTTTTGGAGGAGTTGGTGGTGGTGGCAGTGTGCTCCAGGGGTGAAAAGAAGCAAGGCCTCTTTAAGGAAAAGGTGGAAGAGACAGGATCAGAAAAAGGGAAGGAGGCGAGGTTGTCGTGCAGGAATACAAGCTAATTTGAGGGCTAATCCACATGGAACTCCGTTTCCATCTGTCCTGTTTGCCATCATTCGCTCCCTAGAGACTAAAATGGACGATCTGAAACTTGAGCTGGCCACGAACAAGGAGTGTATATCTGAGGTGGTGACCCTTTGAGAGCTGTATGCAATGAAATTTCATTTTGATGTATGCCAATTGGTGAACATTCAAAGTGACAATAAAGTGGTTGTTGTTGTTGTTGTTGTTGTTATTATTATTATTATTATTATTATTATTATTATTATTATTATTATTATTATTATTATTATTATTATTAATTCAGTGACTGCTTGAAGTTACAAGGGTATTGAAAAAAGTGACGTACGGCCATTTTTTACACTTATCATTGCAGCATACCCATGGTCATGTGATCACAATTCAGATGTTTGGCAACTGGTTCATATTTATGACATTTGCAGTGTCCTGGGGTCATGTGAACACCTTTTGTGACTTTCTGCACATTCCTCCTCCTCCGCCCCCCAGTATCATCTAATTCTAACTCTAATTCTAAGAGTAAAACATAAGAAGGAAAATGGCTGCATCTCCATATGTTGTCAAAGCAAGAACATCCGATGTTAGCAGCGTTTACACTAAAAACATGAGGCTTCAGTGCCTTGTTGACTTGGGGAAGAATGCCATCCACCAATTGTTAGCAATAGGCAGCCTGTTTGCATCTAGGGGTTGTCCTTAAGTTTGATTTTCTTAACTTGAGGACTGTCTGTAAAAACTAATAACACTGAGCAAGCCTTCCTTTGGGATACCTGGAGAGGTTCCTCTGAGCTCAACAGTTTTCCATTGTTTCCAATGTTTCTTGTGTTTTTGTAGATCAGTGTGCATTTCCTAAAGCAGGTAATGACAAAGAAAAAGGTTGCCTTTGTTCATGATTACAAAGTGGATATTTTTTTAATCCACATTTTAAAGTCCCCAAGATTGAGAAACACTGATTTATGTGTTAAAACAGGAGCTCTTGTATGCCTTTTTCCCCCTGATCCTCATATAAGTATGGTCTCAGTACTATTCTAGAAGGTCTCCAACTGTGATTAAAACAACATTTAATTGTTTCTACTACTAGGAATATTTTATAAGTAGATTTGAGATTCAAGTCTTATTGTGTGTTAATTGCAGTACACACTATTTTAAAGTTGTTCTCTTCTGATACGTAGCTGACAATGTCGCATTTATCACGGTTGCTATTTGTAAATAATGATATGGTCATTTATGTTAAATATGCCACAAACATTTAATAAATTGCTACTGCAATAATTAAAATAGCTTTATTAATTATTTTCCTCTTTCATTCAACTCTTCAATTCAATGTAGCAGCTCTACTTTTTTTTTTTTTTTTACAGCACCACTGAAATTTTAAGTAACTCGAAGATCTGGAAACGGCACCAGACGCAAATCAGTGGAAGAACTAATGCAATGTCCCTCCCAGACTGCTGACTGTTTTGCAGTTTGTATATAGAAGAAGTTGAGAAATTTCAAGGGAAGATGGGAGGATAAACATTTAGCTGTATTCCTTGTTCTGATTTATAGTTGTGGAAATTGGAAAGATTTGAAGTTAGTTCAGGCTATTACTGACTTAAAGCGAGAGAGAAATAAAACAAAGCAAATTAACAAAAGTGTTTCACTTGGTTGATATGTAGCTCATAAGCCAGGCCAGCAGCAAATAGTAATTTATAATCTTTAATCAGGGTCCTATTTATAAATTCTTTTGCTGTGTGTGCTTATGCTAACTTATTCTCAAAAACAAGCTTTGAAATAAACATCTTTATTTCAGCAAACAAACAGAAGCATAATTAAATGGTGAAGTATTATATCATGTAAACTGGTTGGGGAGAAGTTACAAGGGGTATTTCTAAGAATATAAGAATCTTAGGCGGCATTCTAGCAGTATGGATTAATCACCAAATAGCAAGCTGTGATACAAATAGCCAAATCCATTTGTTTGTTTGGCTGCTTTCTTTTAAACAAGCAAAGAAAGTCCGACTTGAATATCGTTTAATGTCAAAGTTCTATGGCCCTTAAGATTATAGTGTCTTGGGGCTTATAATGTACATTGAATTTCCTTTCTGATAAATCTTATTTCCTTTCCTATATCCAAACCAGCAATGCCAATTGACCATTTTCCTAACCTGGGAAAAAAAATTAAAGCAGCAACTAGAATTGTCTAAATATATTATTTCCTGCTATGAGCAATGGGAGAGAATTTTAGTTTTAAAAGCTAATCAGTCAAATAGGAAAGGCAATAAACAATGCCACTTTCCTCTTTTCTGCTTTATTGATAATTGATAGTAGAGTTCGGGTGTTTTGAAGTACTTCAGCCTCAAAGCACTGTGCCTAAGCAACTCAATTGTGTTGACTACATAATTCATTCTTATTGTAGGCATTTCTAAGGATATGGTATCTAAACTGACATATTTTATACAAGTGTATATGTGTGCTGCTGTAGATCATTCCATAGGATTTATACCGAGGCATCAAATTAATACAGGATATTTACCATACTAAAAATCCCTTTGACCATCAGATAATAATGGTAAGGCCACCATGATAAGAAGCACTGCATATTTATCATTATAAAATCAAATTACTCTATCTTGTCATCAAAAATCTAGCTTATAGGAGACCAGCATCTTGATAGTAACATGGTACTATTTCTTAATCAATCCTTATCATGGGGGAAAAATATATGAATATATATTTTAAGCCAAGACGTGGCAAAATGTTGAAGAAACAAATAACCGTATTTCTTGATCTGTGTATAAACTGGGAAGCCAGATATCATACTGGTTGACAGAGAAATTGGAAAGTTTTCACTGTGGGCATATTAGGAGCCTGTGTAAGAAGCTAACATTCTCCAAAATCAAGCCACCATATCTGACCCCTACGCTAAACTATGCACAATTCTAGTTCCATGAAGAATACTTCCTACTCCATTGGATCTTCAATCCACAGAACCACATAGGGAATTTTTTGGGTAAAATTCTAGTAGAATTGGAATCATACAGGTAGACTGACCAGCATGAAACATAACGTATACAATAAAATGACTGACCAAACTCAAAGCAACAGAGAATCTAGGTAGAACTTTATACTGTAGGTATCATAACAACTATGAGCAGGACAGCTTTCCTATAATGTCTTATCTAATCAAAGACAGACTAAAGTTTATGCTGAAATAAGATAAAACACCCCACCCAACATACACGCACACACAACACAAGTCTTGCTCCATTGACTCATCATGCTGATGTATGTGTGGTGGCATTCTGGGAAGAAGGAACGAAGCATGTTGGGAACATATGCCATGTTTAGATATGTTTCCATCAGGGTCATTCAGGGCAGGATAGTCATCCCAGTTGCTCAGCTAAAGCAAGCAGGCAACTACATTGGGCAGCAACAAAACAGGAAGATGCTGAAGACAGATGATCACTTTAGTGACATTGGCAAAGGCATCAGTTAGGCATGGGAGAAAGCAGAAATAAATCCTCTTCTTTTTTTTTTTTACCAAGAAAACCATTTGGATTTCTGCATGGATAGAAAATATAACATGGATGATGGATATTGAAGAAATAGGATAGGAAAAGTATTGATACTTTTGAACTTTGGTGTTAGAGAAGACTCCTACTGTAGACAGCCAAGAAAACAAATGAATCATCAAACAATTCAACCCAGAGTTCTCACTAGGACACAACTGGTCAGGTTCAAATTATTTTCCTTCTGGCCCATTATTGTGAAGACCTTGTCCTCTTGAGAAGATTCTGGGAAGATTGGAAGAAAAGGAAAGAAGATGACCAATGAGGAAAGAGAAGAGGATAACCAGTAGCATGGTATATGGATTCAGTTACAGTGGGAATAGGTGCACCTGATTAGGGACAATTTTCATGGAGAAAACCTCTGTGACTAAGCGTTGACAATGATCTGAGGGCATATAATCCATCCATGATGAATCTTAGCCAAATGTGGCTACTTCTAGCTGTTCATGTAAGAAGTAAGTTCAGAACAGCAAATGGATATTGTAAAAATATATTGCTCAATTCATTGAAAAACTATAAGTTCTTAACTAGTCTGGCCAATGCCATCTAGTTCTCAAGAGATCTAAGCTACATATTACAGTCCCCAAATGAAAGAATAGTCAGATGTATTTTTGTTTGTTTTTTTGTGGTGTAGATATATATATAACTTTATGTATGTGTATGAGTGCTTGAACACCAGTCTAAGAAGGGGGTATTAACAAGTGGACTATAACAGACTACTATTACTTGCTCCAGGTTAGATTTCTTCTGACTGGCCTGATTAGTTCTTAATTACTGGTTCTTTGGAGTATTCCACACTTAATTGACTATCTGTCCCTTCTTAGTTTGCAATAAGCAAGGTAAGCTCTGCAAAGGAGTAAAAACAATTACAACAGGGTAAAAATAAACATTCCTTCAGTTTTCAAAATCATTTTGGTGTGTGTGTGTGTGTGTGTGTGTGTGCGCGCGCGCGCGCATTTGCACAGCTGAAGGGGAAAGCAGCTATTTACTTCTTGCACAGAGGCAATATATTGGCTTGAAGAACGGCTGTGTCTTCATGTGTTCCCAGCTCTTTCATGCTGAATGCATGATGGAGAGTCAGAGCTGATGTTTTCAATCAGCCTCTTTTTGTGGGTTAATAAGATTGGAGGATACAACAGACTGAGCCCTGTGGTACTGAGCTCTGGTAGATGTCCCAGTGCTCCAGCATCACCAGGCAAATGAGAAAGGTTTTAATTTAAGGTTTGATTTAAAGGAGAGACAC
>NW_015389212.1:73316-75334 GCF_001527695.2 Protobothrops mucrosquamatus
CCTCAATGATCTAAATACTTCCTCCCAGTCCTATGATTTGAATCAAATACAGTTTGTCTAAGTGCTGGGGTTTAGCAAATGTTAAAAGGACATGGGAGAAAGGAGACATAAACATTCAGGGATGGGAAACAGGAAAAATAATGAAGGGCTGATTAAAGGGAATATTATCTTGAGGGATGTGCAAGAAGAAGGACGAGGGTACAGCTGAGGCAACCAAAAAATAAATAAAAATGAAAAAGGATGTCACAACAAAATATGTGAAAGCTTGTGTGGTTACACCTTATTTCCTGTTAGCTAAGCAAGGTAAACAAATGAAAAGAGGCATTCCAAAATTATTTGCATTATTTGCAGTTACAGAAAACATTGCGTTAGAAGATAAACATTTGGTTTTCAATTGTTCAATATATACATCTTTTTTTTTCTTTTTTTCTGCCTAAACTACTGTGAGAACAAAAACACAAATAAACCCACAGCTACTGTTTTAAGCACCTTGAAGAAAGCTGGGCATAAATAGAATAATACATGATATGTCAAACTAATAAACTCCACAAATCTAAATAAATAAATAGTATATTTGCTTTAAAAATAGTTTGCACGATTCCCAGGCCCATAAACTGAATTGTGAATTCTTTCAGACTTACTGCCGGTATATATTTTCAGAGCTAGGGCTGAGCCAGTGAAGCGATACTACAGCTGTATTGCCACTGACCATGTGTAAAGTGTAGTCTTTACACATCCATGCAACCAGTGGTGGGATTCAGCCAGTTTGCACCACTTCGGCAGAACTGGTAGCTAATTTTTTGTTGCTCAGGTCCAGAATGGACTTCCGGAAGCAGCATCCACACAGAGAACCGGTTGTTCACATATTTGAATCCCACCACTGCATGCAACTTTCCCAAAGGCTCTATACAAAACAGAAGAGAGCAAATGTTTGTCAGCATAGGGTCCTCAGCCTATTTTGGAGCCATGGGGGGAGTAGGGTGGGAGGAAGGGGTAATGAGGAGCAAATGATAAAATGTGTGTTGCAATCTTGTGATGCAAACTCTTCCCTTTTTGTATATGTAACTGTTGTTTTGATGAAATCTTGGCTTGCTGTGGACACTTCTAATTGAACTAGCCCCTGTCCTTAAATGTACCGTACATCTCTACATCCCCTGTTTTAAGTATTTAAGGGATCTCTCCATGTGCTCCTAGAAACCAACAGAGCTGTGTAATATGTGAAGTACACACTGAGTTGTCTTTTCTCCCCAGTGAGAGAGAGAGAGAGAGAGAGAGAGAAAGAGAGAGAGAGAGAGAGAGAGAGAGAGAGAGAGAGAGAGAGAGAGAGAGAGAGAGAGAGAGAGAGAGAGATTAAAAGAGAATCTCTTCCCCAAGTATTACAGCTCCATTTTTTGACACATAGCCCTCTGCTTTCTCACTTGCCGTTTAGTGTAAAGTTTTGCCATTGATTTTTGTTTAATTTGGTGAAAAAAAATTATGAAAGTGTCACTTTCCCTTTGTAGTTAATTCAAGAAAGATCCTCAATTTGAGCAGGGCACATTTTCATGCAAATACAGCACAGTGTCTAGCCCCCTAATAGCTTCTTACAAATGATGTGCCATTACAACGAGGTTTATTTAAACAAATTTAATACATCTTTAATCAAGCTGGAGAGCATTTTCAAAGGTCACGCTCCAAATCAGGATCACTGTTCAGAGCTTATCAAAGTATTAGCTTAAGGGGGAGGGAGAATTATTTCTTGGACAAGTAATTTTAGGCAAATCTTTATTTACATTTTTATTCAGTTATTAAATTTGATTCCATTCCCTCCCTCCTTCTTTCCCATTTATGACCCTATAAGAAAGCCTGTAAATGGAGCCATAAGAATATCACAGCAGAGATAGCTTCTAGGAGCTGTCCCTTTG
Organism: Protobothrops mucrosquamatus; assembly: GCF_001527695.2. Classification (NCBI taxonomy): domain Eukaryota; kingdom Metazoa; phylum Chordata; class Lepidosauria; order Squamata; family Viperidae; genus Protobothrops; species Protobothrops mucrosquamatus. Next base: position 75,221 of record NW_015389212.1, read on the forward strand.
AATCAACGAGGTCTATTAATGCCAAGATAGGGCAATCTTTAAAGACAAATAAAACCATCAGCTGGATGGATTCTATCTCAGGTGCCTTTGGAGAAAAGAAGCTCTGATTTTTTT
>NW_015389212.1:76101-83456 GCF_001527695.2 Protobothrops mucrosquamatus
TCCCATTTATGACCCTATAAGAAAGCCTGTAAATGGAGCCATAAGAATATCACAGCAGAGATAGCTTCTAGGAGCTGTCCCTTTGAATCAACGAGGTCTATTAATGCCAAGATAGGGCAATCTTTAAAGACAAATAAAACCATCAGCTGGATGGATTCTATCTCAGGTGCCTTTGGAGAAAAGAAGCTCTGATTTTTTTTAAAAAAAATGAACAGTGGGTAATTGCTTATATTAAAAAAAAATACTGTAAATGAACTTATTTCATCCAAAATTATGCATCTATTTATTTCACTGAAGAAAGTAGCACAGTGGAATAAAATTTCATTTCTCTGAATTAGATTTGTCTAACTTAATGCTGAATTCCATCCAATCTAATCCGAGAGCTTGACCTTGCAATGCTTCTGATAGACCTTGTTCTTTCTTGGATGCTTGAACATTGGTGAACCCATTGATTTAATAAAGCCTGAAGCAAGCAAGCTAGCTAGCTAGATTTCTACGCCAATAGCACATCTGGAACATTTGAGAAAAGTGTGTAGATCAAGCGCTGATAAAAGGCCTGTCTAATAGTCATGGATAGTCTGGAAAACACTATCTACCTCAGGTGTCTTCAAACTTGGCCCTTTTATGACTTGTGGATTTCAACTCCCAGAATTCTCAGCCAGCGTGCCTGGCTGAGGAATTCTGGGAGTTGAAGTCCACAAGTCATAAAAGGGCCAAGTTTGAAGACCCCTGATCTACCTGAATGCCACCTGGTACATTTGGTTCCAACTACCTCTATTACATCTAAACTTCCTAATATGGTATTCAACTGATCTTTGCCCTCGTCCTAAGCAGATTAGCTAAGTATCTAAATAAGGGCCACTCAGTATCTTTCATTTTCTAAGAATGCTGAAGTCTCCAGAACAGGTCCCAATGTATTTTTTAGAAATAAAGTATTTTCATTGGTTTTCTAATTTCAAGATTATTTATTTTGTAACTAAAAATTTAAACATACTACTTTTTTGTGTGTGTGCCTTTGAGACAGTTTTTGAATCCTGGTGAGTGCCTAGACAGATCCCTGCAATTTTCTTGCAAGTTTTTTTTTCAGAAACAGTTTGACTTTGCCTGCTTCTTAGGGCTGAGAGAGAATGACTGGCTCAAGGTTACTGGCTCGCTTTTTGCCTAAGGCAGAGGTAGGCAACCTTGGCTCTTTTATGACTCGTGGACTTCAACTGGCTGGCTCAGGAATTCTGGGAGTTGAAGTCCATGAGTCATAAAAGAGCCAAGGTTGCCTACCTCTGGCCTAAGGCAAGACTAGTATTCATAGTCTCCTGGTTTCTAACCTGATGCATTAGCCACTTTCTATTATTGCTATATTATTTTGAGTACAATTCTAAGAGATGATCATCATAATCATCCCAACAATCCCATCTCATTACTAGAAAATAAATCACAGTTAGTATTTTCTGTGCCACTGAGTTTTGGGAATATGATTTTTTTAAAAAAATAAATAACAAAAGAGAATATGTAAATTAAAGTGCATGAATATGTACCGCCATATTTACCAATGTATCTCGTATACATTTCTTGGAATTGAAATACTTCTAAAAGCTGGGAGGAAATCTTTGGCATGTTTTTTTATCCTACAATATAAGCACTGTGCTATTTTTTGATAAAATGGGGAAGCATTTTTTTTTTCATCCTACTGCAACAAGAGAAACATCAAGTATTAAGATTCCACCATTGAACCTTCATAATAAAGCCAGAGGGTTCCAGCCTCACAACTTAGATTAGATCAATTGTTTTGGGTTTAATCTAGGCATGGAATTCACATACTTATGGAATAGACACAAAATATTATTTGAGTACCTCAGAGCTTCCTAGAATTGGTGGAGCTGACTTTTGTTTTTTTTTAACCATTTTGGGGATTAGGTGTTTGGAGTTTTAAAGAGGAAAAAAAAGGTATCTTAAGGCTTTTGGAGCAATTTAGATGGGGTGCACACTTTGTACAGAGAACACAGTTATTGACCTTTAGTCTTTTATTTTGAAAGGTTGGTAGGGGGAATGCAAGTGATGTAATGAGGAACATTGAGGAACAGCTTTTGAAGCCCCCTTTCCAAAAAGTCTTGGAGGTTTTTTTTCCAAATTTTAATGAAATGCATATATTTAAGCCTATTGACAATCTAATATCCTCAGTGTATTAGTGTGTTGGTTTTTAAAAAAGAAAAGAAAGACAGGGACTATAATGACAGTAGCTTGCCATTGAATTTTGAAAGCCTCTAGGTCCATTTGACCCACAAACCATAAAGAAACCATCAAGGATTTAGGTGTATAATTCTAGAGATATTTACTTGTTTAGAAGTTCAGCTGAAGTATTTGGGAATAATGCATATGATGATGGGTTCTCTGGACATTTATGCATACTTCTGGATGGAGCGGAGAAACTGAAGCCACTTGAGTGGGAAGAAAGACAAGGAGAAGAGCAGTCAGATTTGTGCCACCAGCAAGTCAGGCAAGGAGTAGGCCGGGCAGGGTGGGTGGGTGGCTGGCTGGCTGAGGAGGGGAGATCATGGCCACTTAGGTGGCTGTTGCCGCCGCTGCCACGAGCAGCTTGGATGCAGGTGCAAGGAGACTCACCCCGCGATGCCTCCCCACTCATTTGAAGGCTTTGTTCCTGCCCTCAAACCAAGGCCGGTGCACAAGAGTGAGCAACGCACCCGGGCCACGGACGGCAATAATTCCTGCACCCGGCCAACTCCAATTCCATGCTTTGCCCTATAGGCATGCAAACAAAGCAAACACACATCCCTGAATGAAAGCTTCCAGGGACCATGATCTCTTTTGCAGAGAACTAGCAGGATATTAGGACACCCAGGAGCTTCCGTTGTCAACATGAAAAGCATTTCCAAGCTGATTCTCCTCTCCCTTAAAGGGAAAGAAACCGCAGCAGAGAGGAGACAGATTTTGCAAAGTAAATGAGTCCAGCATGGCAGGAAGGGAGGGGGAAGCAGTTGTGGGGAGGGGGGAATAGCCTGTTCGTAAGTGCGAACAACTGCCATGGTGCTGCAATATTCGTAACTTGGGGATTTGCTCGTAAACACTAGGGGGCGCTGGTCATGTAACTTCGAATGAACGAAGAGAGAGAGAGAGAGAGAGAGAAATACAAATCTAGAGCATGGTTTTCTGACGTTCCACTTTGCTAAACAGGACTAATAAAGTTCCAGGTTTGTAAGCTCATGGACAGAAATACTCTAGAGAGAATGTCCTGCTCATTAGATTTAGGAGACTTCTGACATTTTAGTGCATTAAAAAAAAGGACTCTTAAAAGTTAATGAAAATGTGTGATTTTGTTCTCCTATGCAGGTTCTTGTTGCTATATTTAAATTTCTTGTTGTATATTTTTTTCCTTTCTACCGCGGAGTTGTTCAGTAAAAAATATTTGAACTTATTAGCCACCCAACTCCAATTCATTGTGAGACAAAATACTCTCAATACATTTCTTCAAAGCACCTTAAAATAAATAGAATTTTAAGAATGATATTGAATGGAATGCTCCTTTATTTTCAACAGCCCAACAAGCAGCCTTTTTTTTCTTAGAGACCGTATGACTATATTCATAACATGCACTGAGACCCTCAATATTATTCCCACCCAATATATACATTTTCCACATTGTTTTCACTGGGAAGAAGAATGTTCCATATGCTTATACACACCTGGCTCTATATCCCTTATGACTGAACTGTCCACTACATGTCATCTTCCAGCCCTGTAGTAGTACTCAGGGGAGGAGAGAATACCTATTTACTTCTTAAAGAAATATCTTTCTTGGAAAAAAGAGGATACTTCCTCCCACCTCACCCCCTTAATTCCCAACAACGCAGGATGTAGGAAAATCCAGTTCAGCCATTTCTAAACCATTTATTGAGGCTGCCTGGAGATTGTGTTTTTCCAGGACAAAAGATCCTGGAGAACTCTAAGCCTAGAAGTGTCATCTCTGCAGCAAAGAGCACAGTTGATTGATTGATTGAAAGCTAGGACTTAAATTCACATCTAGCACAGATGTAACAATAACAATAACAATAACAATAACAAAGTTGGAAGGGGCCTTGGAAGTCATATAGCCCAACCGTCTGCTCAGACAGAAAACCCTATACTCTTTCAGACAAATGGCTGTCCAGTCTCTTCTTAAAAACTTCCACTGTTGGAGCAGTCACAGCTTCTGGAGGCAGGTTGTTCCACTGATTAATTGTTCTAACTGTCAGGAAATTTCTCCTTAGTTCTAGGTTGCTTCTCTCCTTGGTTAGTTTCCATCCATTACTTCTTGTCCTGCCTTCAGGGGCTTTGGAGAATACCTTGACTCCCTCTTCTTTGTGGCAGCCCCTGAGCTATTGGAACACTGCTCTCATGTCACCCCTACATGTGTACCAGTGAATTCTGCCCTACCAGCATATATTCATCAATAAGACAATTTGTGCCTGGAGTGGATGATTTTCACAATCCCTCTGTTAATATTGGAATGATCTACAGAGTCCACCTTTATTAAACTCCCAGAACAGAGAAATACATATGTTACATTATGTTATGTCCTTCTGTATATAAATTTACATGTTTGTTTGTTTGCTTGTTTTTTGCTGTTCCCCTGGGATAGTTTTCTTCTATTTTTATAGACTGTAAATAGTACATGGTGTTATTATATCTATTGACCATCTAGAGACAGTACATTTTGCACAAATCCTTTCCTGCAACACTATGGCATTCCAAAACCTGGGTACTTGTATGCAGTGGTGGGATTCGCACTACTTCGGCAGAACCGGTAGCTATTTTTTTGTTGCCCAGGCCCAAAATGGACTTCCGGAAGTAGCATCCACACAGAGAACTGGTTGTTCACATATATGAATCCCACCACTGCTTGTATGTAGTCATCTATAAAATTCTTCTGTTTCCATACTTCCTCTTTTACCACTTCAAGTGTCAAGGGAGTCATCTATCAACTTGATCGGTCAATTTGGATGAAGTTTGTATGCTGAAGAAAGAGTCCCACATAGGATAAAACTGATCTTGAGGAAGGTGAAATGCATTTAACAACACAACTTTCTCTTCCTCTCCTTCAAGCCCTCCTTAGTTCTCTGTGGAAACAAAAAAGGAAGCTTGAGAAGCCCTTGTTGAGCAAATGCTGAAGTTGAACAATGGACTGAAGATCTGAGTGATTCGGAAAAGTTAAGTTTTGACATTCTAGGGTTGGCTTACTTTCTTGGCTTAAATGTTATCAGGAAGGCCTTATAATAAGAGTATATGACACACAACTGGACAGGTCACATGAAGCTGCAATTCAGGAGGGTTGTTTATTCTTTAACAATCAGCTTTAGAAATTAAACATGTCCTGTACTGGTTGTGGCTGGGTGAAGGATGGATATTCCATCATAAAAAAATAAGTCTGTTTGTTACAGTTTGACACATGCTTGATTTCAAAACACGTCTGCCTCTATGGAAATCTAGACCTAACAATCCTCTGTGAACTGTATCTTGGTTACTAATAAGGAATGTCATGCATATTGAAATTTGGACCAAACTAGAATGAAGGCTTTGTCTATTGATTGTACAGTGACTGTCTAATAATTTTAAAACCTGACCATTAATAACTTTGCTAAAGCCTATGGACTATGGATGGAAATTATTTAATTTTAACACTCCAGTATTTATAAATGAGATGTAAGGAGGCCTCTTAAAAATAATCAGATAAATAATAATTGAAATAAATCAGATATCTCTATGATCCCAAAATGTTGATGTCTCCTATTTTCATTTTTCTCAGCTATTAATTCTGCTAATTGGGGATGATGGTTGTTGTTGAATCAGGCAGCATACAAGTAATTGCAGAAACATTTTGCACCAGTTGTATCTAACAAGGGAATGCACAGCTGAGAAATATGTGTGTCTATCCACTGACGTGTAGTTTACAATGTTAAATGTGATATTATAGTTCTTTATTTTAAAGATACAAAATATGAGTCTTGTCATTAATTGACCTCAATGGTTCTTTTGGAGATGAATGTACAAGTCAGAATAAGTCTACTTGTTTTAGAGAAGGCATTTTGGTCCTCTAGGATTTTCATGCTCTATCAAGCAAGGGAAAATTTTGATCAGAGAGCTCTTACATGCTGCAAACAAGTCTAAAAACGTTTTCTCAGAGAACAGCTATCATCAATATATATTACAAAATTGATTCTCTCATTCCTACAAATGCATTGTATACTGCAAAGTATCCTTGATTAGTGTTAATAATTCAAACCATAGTGACATTAGAAGTATTCTGGTGGAGGATCATGCACTATTTATACCTATTTTCAAAATGGCTCTTATGTCACCAAATTCAGAGGAGATGGAAGACAGACAAAATGCATTTGTTCCTCTATTCTGTTGTTTAGAAGAGCTGTAAAGACTTGGCTCTTCATGCAGGCCTTTGGTGAGGGACAGGTCTTTGCTTCTTCACACTAGCCACATTTTGTCTTTATCATTTATTAACTTTATGGTAATGTTAGATTGTTGTGAGCTGTTCAGAATTGTAGAGAGTTGGGCATAGTCTTGCTTCAGAATATTTTCAGATAACTACCTTCAAATGTGGGTTGTTGGCGTAGTCAATCTAAGAGGTACCAATAAACAGAGGACTACACGGTCATTTGCAAATGTTTCATTTAGTCTGAAAAAGCTCTAAAACCCCCTGATTGTTAAGAATACTAGAGATAACACATTGGCCATGAACACACTTTAATTATGAATATCTTCAATAGTCTATTCCAAACTAAAACTACAACCTAACTAACAATTGCTACATTACCTTGGAATGACCAGCTGGCCCCCAGTTTTTTTGTTTTTTGTTTGTCAGGATCAGGAACCATTCTTGGCCAGGGAGATCTGAAGACTTGCTGTCAATTATTACCATATGGGACACAGGACGGACGTTCTCTCTGGGACTGAAAAATGGAACAAGCAAAGTTAATCAGAAAAAAAATGGTCAGATGTTATTTGAATGAAATTATTCACTAGGGAATAACAGTGAAATGAAATAACATTTCTTGTGAAGAAATATATGTGTGTGGGGAAGATTATTGTACATTTGTTGATTTAGAGAAAGCATATAACTAAGTGACTAGGCTTGAATGATGGGACACTTTGTGCAACTATACAATGGAAGGTTGATGGTTGATTATGGAAAGAGTAGTACATGACTGTTTAAATTTGTTTTGTATGATTTTTAGATAAAACTAATTAATTAAAAATAGTTTTGAGGCTTACTAGAAAGCTCAGTGGATATTTTAAAAAGTTTGTTAATCTTTTGTGTTGGAAATGCAATACTTTTGAAAATGCATTAGCAC
>NW_015389213.1:0-1227 GCF_001527695.2 Protobothrops mucrosquamatus
GATAGATAGATAGATAGATAGATAGATAGATAGATAGATAGATATTTAAAGAGACTGCTGTTGTGTGCGTTGAACTACCAACTCTGAATAAGTCTCTTAGGGCACAAGGAAATCAATAGGTTAGTAGTGTTTATTTCTTTATATTTGTATGGTTATATTGTTTTCCTGGAGGAAATAGGAAAAAAAAGGCTGTTTTGGTTTTTGTCTGATTATAACTAGTAGTTTATAGTTTTCTTACTGGAGTCGAGAGAAAACAACAAAAAATGTCCTTTTTTGACCCTGCATTTCTGATTGGGGCTTCGCAACAGGGTTTTGGATTGAGTTAAACCTGAAGCCATCCTGATAGGAAATCAGCTCCTCACTCAGGGCCAGCTTAAAAGTTAAAACTGAAACTATATATAATAGGAGTAGCCCATTTGCTAACCTGACTTACAATGTAAGTTTTGTGAGCATCATTTCTGAAAAGCCTCAGCATGTTTCATCTTGTTCTCCTAATATTATTTGACTTTCAATAATGGAACCTATAGACACTTATCAGGAAATGATTGGTTGATTGGTTCATTGATTGGTTAAGACAGAGGAAATGATAGATGAAGAGGGAGGGGGCAGGGAGAGAAATCTTTCCTGTGACCTTTAAATAATCTCTGAGGATGATCATTTTCACTTTCACTACTAAATTTCCTATCTCTGTCAGCCCTCTGGTGTTATTCTTGAAAGTATTACTCTATATTTTCCCTGAAGCAGTCATATTTTTACTTCAAAGGGTAAAGACTCTGAAACTGCAGTCTTTGTTCAAATGCAGCTTTCAGTTCTGCAGAAAAAAATTGAGTAACTATGCTTTGTCTTACTCTGTCATGAACGAACTCTTCAATGAACCTGAACACATATTCATAGTTATTTTTAAGGGGGATAACCATTCTTATGCAGAAAGAATTATGAAATGTTCTCTTCAAGGTCAAGCCTGACCACATGCATAAAAAGTAATGCTCACATATGTAGACAAACTAAGTATACACTACTAAAACTCTTATTTATTTATTATTTATTTATTTATTTATTTATTATTTTAATTTGTATACCGCCCTTCTCCCATAGGACTCAGGGCGGTTCACAGCATATTAAAAACAAATAATATACCCAAAATACAAAAAATACACAATACAAAAATACAAAAGAATAAACCCTGATAAAAGCCGAATTAAAACCAAATATTCCCAGCTGTGTTTC
>NW_015389213.1:4489-35384 GCF_001527695.2 Protobothrops mucrosquamatus
CACCGACGCCGGGCCGCCGAGCTCGCCGAAACCGCCGAGACCGCCGAAAGTCTAAAGGCCCAAAGGCAAACGGCTACCCGGCCGCGCTCTCGTCCTCTCGCACTCCCGGGGAACTCACCGGGGAGATCGACCTGGGGACTGGGCTCTTCCGGCTCCTCAAGGGGTCTCCGGCTCTTCGGGGGGTCCTCCGACTCCTCGCGGGTCTCCTCGCGGGTCTCCAAGACCCCCCCGCATCATTTCGGCTCCCCTACGGCGGAGCCACACAACCAGCGTCCGCCATCTTTCGAGCCTGTTTATTTGTCACCTTCAATTGGGCGAAATTAGAAGATATAAGGCAACAATTACTGAATCGAGGTAACTCAAATGGACTAAATTGCAGAATGTTGGGACCCTTGAGTCTTGTGGGAATAAATTTTTGGAAAGTTGTGATCACTTCATCTCCAACATGCCTTCCTACTACACTTCCCAGAAACATATAGGTTTGCATGGTACCAGGAAAGATGGGATGGTCATATTCTTGCCCTCTTCCCAACCTTCTTCTGACTCGTGCACTCAATCAGCCAGTGGAACGGCCTGAGAGATGCACAGTGATTGGCTGCTTTGGAACAAAGGCTGAAATTTGAAATCTCTTAAGAACAGTGGACAGCAAGGGAAAGATGAAATTTGGATGCCTATATGTGAAATAGAACTGGCTGGGGCAGTGCTAGCAGTCAACAGATGAACCTTCCTTCTTTTCTGGAAGGGACCCTTGGGAACATACCAGGATGGAGAGGAAAGATGGTTTTCCTCACAGTAAGTGGCTCTCTTTGTTTTCCTTCTCCTTAGCATAGTGGCAGGCAGTTCCAAATGGAGGAGGAGGAAGCTCCATGCCAGCTTCCCACAAACCACATCAAAGAGGAAGCTGGCAAGAAATTGGAAGTTGCTCCCTCATCTGTTGGGTTTTTTTGCCCACTTGTAGTCATTTCTCTATTTAGGTAAGGAAACATCTCTGAAAGGATGACCCAATAGGTCACTTGTTGTCTAGTTCCTTTATAAATCCATATCAATAGATTTTTTTTCATCTTTCTCTCTTTTTTTCTTTTAAGATGTGGTCAGCTAACTCTGATAGTTACATATATACACATTTCTGTTTTCTCTCAAAAAGGTATATAACCTGATGTTCAAGTTTGCTCCTAAACATCAGAATTTATATTCCTGGTCAGTTATTTTAAGCCCTTATGGGTAACCCACAAACCTGAGATCTAAACATGCTATCCATATTGTTAGTATGTTTAAGGAATTGTTTCTTTTTTATATCACCACTACACTACATTGGGCATTCACTTAGTGACGGCAAGACCAACTCAATGGTAACCGCCAAATTTACATGTGTTTCGCTTAGTGCCGGCAAGACCAACTCAATGGTAACAGTCAAACTTACATGTGTTTCGCTTAGTGACAGTAAGACCAACTCAATGGTAACAATGAAGTCACATGTAGTTCAATTGGTGACGGCAAGACTACTCGATGGTAACAGTCAAGTCACATGTAGTTCACTTAGTGACGTCCAAATCAACTCAATGGTAAGATCCAATGCACATGTAGTTCACTTAGTGACGGTAAGACCAACTCAATGATAACAGACAGTTCATGTGTAGTTCACTTAGTGACGGCAAGGCCAATTCAATGGTAACAGTCAGATCGCATGTGCTTCACTTAGTGGCGGGTAACAGCCAGCACACATTGACATTCAGAGTGGTCGTGAGACCCTGCTTCCAAGAAGATGGCTTTGCCTCTGCTGCCTCTGCTTGCAGGCCTGAACGCCCAGAGGCTGAATAGAAATTAGCATATAGATTGAATTGAACTAAAGCGGCAGCTATGTTGAATCCGTACTAGATGCAATAATTAGTCCCCTTTTAGATGTAAATAGGCGATGATATTGCTGTAGTTGTCAAGGCCTGATTGCTGGTTGTGATGCGCGGCTTCCGAAGAATGGTCACCGCTCGGACTCGTTGAGATCTAGGGTCTCAGTATATAGTGCAGCCGGATTTAAGTCCCGTAGTTGCCTTGCCTGGTAACCAGACATGCACACAGTTCCGGGAACAATGCTGGCTTTCACCCCTGAGTAAGTAATCAGACTTGAAAAGGGGAAAAAACAACAAGTTAAATGCTGCCTGTTTCTGCAGCCCGGCCATGTGGAGCCCAAAATGGCAACATTGCTGCCTTTGTCTGGTAATCAGACACAATACAGTTCCGGGGCCCCTGAATAAGCAATCAGACTTGAAAGGTAAAAGCAACAACTTAAATGCTGCCTGCTTCAGCAGCACCAGAATCAAACACTCAAGCGACGTGCTCCCCAACCGATCGACCAAGAAGGAAACCAAGTGAGGGGAGACAATCAAAGGGAAAAACCAGCGAGCCTCCACATGGCTGTATACAAGGCTTCAGTTGAAGCCTCAAATCTCTTGAAAACCAAGTGAATTCCGCCTGCACTGTGAAGGCACAGCGACTGGAGAAAAAATCCACCATAGATGGGAAATAAACAACAGAGAAACCATACCTGATGTAAGGACCCACCCCACTTTGCATCTTAAGAAGACAGAACTCTTGGAATAGTTCTTCCAACAGGCATAATTTATTAAGAGGAAATGGTTGCAGGTGTTCTTGACAGGACTTGGGGTCCAAGCTCTCCCATTCAAGGTTTTAAGGGGTCCCCCAGTAGCACCACCCCATCACCCCCTTCTTCCAGCGACAGTCCCAGGCATTACATTCCCACCCCCTTTTCCTCACTGCCGGGAAAGGAGACTTCAGAGAGGAGTACATGAAAGGTAATAGCCCCATTGTTATGGTTAGTCCTTTTGGTGATATCCACATTGATATCACCTTTGAAGTTGAAATGGAGGAAGTGAGAGCCATAAAACCCTTCTGCTCATCTCCCTCCCCCTTCATCGTATGACAGAATCCAGAGAGGGCAGAAATGGGGTTTTCCATAGTTGATAACTAGAGATGAATTATAATTGGATTCTGACACCTGATCTGTCTAAAGTCTGAGCCAATCTTACCACATCTCCTCAGGGCAAAGACTAAGTCAAGACTGGGGTCCTGGCCCAGAGGAGGAGGTGTGGCAGAAGTTGATTGACTTAGTCTCTGGGTAGGAAGACAAGGATAACCCATCTATAGTGGATTCTCCATCGGTCATTCTGGATAATACATAATGCACTAGAGGGAAGATTATCATGGCCATACAATAAAATTCAGATAATTAAATTAAAATTAATATCCACCATTAATATCTGCTTCCAGTAGCAATGCCTATTCTGCCACAGAACATGCAAATAATATCTTTATTTACAGGGTATGGGTGTTATTTCACTTCTTTTGTTTTCTTCTCTTCAACCAGTTCAGCAGCTGGTAGGAAAAAATCCACCATTCATCTGTCAATTACAGATAACTAGACCAACATATTCACCATTTAAAGAAGTGAGAATCAAATGCAGCTGCCTAAAACCCAAGTTTCAAACAACAACCTTCTGTTGGACCTGAGTTTAGCCCTGTTCAAGAAGAACTCTAAGCCCATGTTCAAAAACAACCCAAAGAACTAACGGTCACAGGAAGAATTAAAATTTTGCTATTCTTCTCTAATTTCAACATGAGGCCCTTCTGCTACACCATTGGTTAAATAGCATTCAAATTAATCCAGGCCCCTCAGCTAGAATCCAATTTAAAGACATGATGGGCACACAAGGAAATTCTAGATAGAAATATATGAATTTTTTTCATTGTCCCAAACAGAATGGCCCTGGAACTAATGCCTAGGGTGGTTGAAAGAAACATGCCTGCCACACCTTAAAGTGGCTTAGAGGTACTAAACTAACCTCATCGTTGGGGATGCAACATCAACTAAATTATTAGGGGAGTATGTTAAGTTGAAATGACTTGACATATGCTTACACTAATATTGATTGGTTGAATATGTGCCATCAGGTTGCTTTCAATTCCTAATGACCACCTACATGCTGATTTTCTCCATGATTAAGACAAGGAATAAGTATTGCTTAAAAACTGTAGCAGCTAAGAATGATTTTGAGATTGGGGATGGGATGAGGCAATGTGTTAAGGAAATGGCAGCTGCTGGGCCATGTTTTTACCATGATTAGTGTAGTTGGGGAAAGGTGTTAAATTGGGTGTGGTATTTAATACAAGTAGTCCTCAACTTAGAACAGTTCATTTAGTGGTCATTCAAAATTACAACAGCACTGAAAAAAGTGACTTATGATCATTTTTTACACTTATGACTGCTGCAGCATCCCCAGGGTCATGTGACCAAAATTCCCAAGCCAGATTCACTTAATTGCATTATTAACTTAATAACTGCAGTGATTTCCTTAATAACTGTGGCAAGAAAGGTCTCAAAATGGGGCAAAAACTCCCTTAACAAATGTTTCACTTAGCAACAGAAAATTTGGGATCAATTGTGGTTGTAAGTCAAGGAGTACCTGTATTTCTTTTGCCTATTGGCTCTGAATCCAAAAATCTTGCTCATTTTGGAACCCTTCACAAGGATCCAACATCCCTATGATAGGCCTGTTTTGATAAGCTATCTATACTTTTTTTTCCTGAGCTGTGATTGATTTGGGTAAAATAAGTTTCAACAGAGCATAACAGTTAAATTCCCACTGCCCCCAGTCCTATAAATATTTTATTTCTTTTATGTTTAAATGTCAGTAAGTATTGATTAGAAATACATGCACATATAAATCCAGGACTTCTTTTAAACCATAGTCACAGGCCTAGATTTTCACCTCTAACATTTTGGATAACATCAGTGGTGGGATTCAAATATGTGAACAACTGGTTCTTTGTGTGGATGCCGGTTCCAGAAGTCCATTCTGGGCCTGGGCAACAAAAAATTAGCTACCGGTTCTGCCGAACTGGTACGAACTGGCTGAATCCCACTACTGGATAACATGAATTCATTTTGACAGATATATTCTGATTGTACAAAATGTTATTCTTAACCTTTCATTTAGGTAAGCAGAATTCAGGTAAAATGATCAATAGCTGTTATATGGAATAAATGAAGATTTAAGGATATATGGAATAAAATCAGTTTGTGCAATGTTATAAACTACCAAACCAAATACAATATATTATGCATTTAATAGAAATGACAATCAGATCAATATAATATTTGGTGCATTAAAATGACATCATGCAAATGCCACCAATACACACTTTTTCATTTTCTATCATGACATAATTGTCATGCATATACATAACTGCTCACATGATACATGTGACATTATTGCTGTCTTCCCCTATCTAAAGAATCCTATGAAAAAAGCTCATTATTCAGCTACAGCAACATTCCAATAATTCTAATAGAAGAGGCTATTTGAAGCTCAGGGTTGAACTGTGGAGTCCTTGGGGGTCTCTGAGCTTAGTTGTTTGCTTGCAGACTATAACTCTTGCATTCTAGCTGCCTGGCACTGCATAAGTCATAATATCTGTCTGCTAAACTGACAAATAAAAAAAGCATAGCTCTAAATGAAGACCATTTAAATTAGGATAAAATAAAAGAAATACAATATATACTAGCATTCTATATTATTTAGTTCTTTTGTCTCTTAATTTGGCCTCCAAAATTTTTTTATAATTTTTTTTCTGATAGTGAAACTGCTTCAGGCACTTAAAAATTAGATTTAATGTCCCTGTGTCCAATTTCCTGTAGCAATAGGTTTATTTTAACCACTGACTAAATATAGCACTAACATTAATCTTCAAAGTCAATAGAGCAATGTGTATGATTCATCGGAACTTGAAGGATTCAATTTTAACACAAAGATGGCAATAATATGTATAGAGTCAGTATCTTTCTAAACTCCTTAATTTTGTATGTTTAGAGAAAAGTTAGACCTATTTAGTGGAACTGTTTTACAAAGGTTCATAAAGTTAAATATGGGAGATTTATACATACTTTGGAATTTTCTATTTTTGGTTTGCATACAATATTGGTCTATCCTACTTGTTCCATGGTGCTCACAACTGCCTCATTTTAGATTTACTACATATAGTCATTGAATATTAGCAGAATACAACTCAGTTTTCTCCCAGGGATGGGTACAAACAACAATTATCTAAGAAAACGTTCTGCCTGAGTAAGATAATACACAAGACTTTTGAGCATCACTGAGCAGAATACAAATGAGCTACAGGAAAGCAATATAACCCCAAGGATAATTGCAATAACATTTTATTGTTCTAATTGCTTTTCTTTGAACTACTCTCCTCTAAAGGGCAAGACAATATTGCTTTGTGACACAATCAAAACAAACTGATGTCACATAAGTTAAATACAGTATATGTGATAACTATATAAGCAAGCATCCAGTAGATTTAAGCAGTGACTAAAAGCACACTTTTATGAGATACCTGAGTCCAGATCTTCATCTTTTTGGCAGAATCATGTCTTATTTCTTCTGCCCTAATAAAGGCAAAAATCTATTAAAAGCTTCTGCCAAAATAGGTGCACAAAGTATAGGGGTAATTCAGGCACGAGCTTAAAAACCAATTCTAGGCTGCCTGCTATCAGTTTAATGCACAAATAATAAAGTCAAGGATAAGAAGTTCCCTTCAATTTTGGGAGTAATGTAAAGATTTGCTAAGACATCATCCAAGGGTTTTTATCAGCTCTGGCAGCAATAAGTAATCTGTGTTATCAGCTAGCAGCCAGGTACCTGCACTCAAAAGAAGCATAGCTCTTTACTATACTAAAGCAGAGCTCCCCAACCTTTCTGGGTTGGCGGCCCAGAAGGAAAGGGAGGAGCAGAAAAATGTACACATTTGTGTGCATGCACATGCACCTGTACACATGCGCAAGCGGGCCACATACACTCATAGCGGTGCTGGTGGAGGCGCTGGTGTCTGTGCACAAATGGGCCGCTAGCACCTGTGTGCATGCACAAACGAGGCCGCTAGCACTTGCACAGCAGCAATAGCACGAGTGTGGAGAGTACATGCACATGTGCACGTACTCGCCAACCCCCACGGGGGGGGCCCTGCATACATCTGAGTCCAAACTTGATGTGTGCCATCATGCAAATTAATGGCTACATCAGGCAAATGAATGATGAACCATTCAGCCTGATTCTGATCCTGCATTGTCATCTCAACAGTGGATTGTGAAACAGAGATGAATGGAAACAGTACCTAGTCAAATTCCACCTATCCCAATATATCATTTATCAATCTACCTTAACCAATCAAAGTTCCACTGTCCTTTAAGTGGCTGCCACATCAGCAGGTGAACAATGCCTAATTTTTAAATAAAATGATTTTTTTTTTGCTAGAAGACTAGTTAGTAGCAATCAGCATGAACAGGCATAGTATCCTTGTGGACTATAAAGAGAAACAAGAGAACAAGCTTGTTCTGGGTACTGATTGCTTCTTCTTGTTACAACAACAAGAACTTTTTTTTTAGTCAGAACAGAAAGTATGGGAGCTGCTTTGTTTTGAAATGGAAACCAAACCATTTCATAATATCCTAGCTTGTCTGAGAGCCTATGCTGAAAAGCAACATAAATTCTATTTCAATAATAAACAAAATTAAAGAGCAAATTCTGGTTATAATTTCCATCTTATGTTGCTCCGATTTTTATGCTAATGGTTTTGAAATTTACACAAATAGATAAAAGACAGTTCTTCAAACATACTGAATATAGATGCTCAGAGTAACCAAGAACATAAAATGTATTCAATACATAAAAGAAACATAATGAATTTTTGGTGTCAAAATATGAAGTATAATCTTGTCCTTAAAAAAATGTGTGTACAACAGATTTCCTTCTGGCAAGAATATTCTGAAATTTATTCTACTGAAAAGGAATATATCTCTACTAATTTACTAAACAGCTGTATCATTTTCTTCTAGGGCACCAATTAGCATAATTGAGGTGGATTGCTTACATTTGGCATGGAAATACACTGATATCGTTATGCTTCATCAGTTAAAAAATTCTTTTATTTCACCACTCCATTCTAGCAGCACCCAATTTTGGAAATCAAAGATCAATTTGTCAAACATGCTATAACAAATCAATGTTTCTGAACATCCTAAGTATATTGAAGATTACATTATTATTATTCCCCTTAACCAATACTATTTTCATTAAAGAAAACGTTATTATGAACATTCAATGGTACTTATTAGCAATATATCTCTCATTTTCTTCATGTAAGTGGAGTGCACAGAAACCACCAGATTCAATTTAGGAGCTTCATCCAAATCCCAGAAAAGAAGTCCTCTGATCTGGGTCACTCCACAGGTAAGCACCTGCTGAAATTCAAGCTCTAGACTGGCACAATTATTATATTATTTTTAAAAACAAATCGTTAAAAGAAGGACATCTCCACACTATGTTACTTTGTATTGTATATGAAATCAATATTAAAATTTGCTGCATATAATTATAAAATATTGCAGTTTTAGAATCTTTCTAATGTTTCTAATGCAAGTCTGCAGGAGTCTGGGCAGGGGTGGGAGAGTGGCAGGGCAGAAGCTGTCTTGCTCAGTGCAAGGTCCACCACCAACTGCACTTGCAACTGGTTTGCAACATCTGAGCTCCATGTCCTTCCTTCTCTTCCTCCTCCTGCTTCTTCTGTTATCTCTTATTCTGCCTCCCCCTCTTCCTGCTCCTGCTCCTTCTTCCTCCTGCTACTTCTTCTTCCTCCTCTTCTTCCTCAGTTTCCTCCTCTCCCCCTCCTGGCACCCAGCTGGGCTTGCACTCTCTTTGTGCAACTCTCCAGTTTGCAAGACAAATGCGCGCCAACCCAGCTTGCAACTGGGAGCTCCCCCAAAGCCTCATCCCCCACTTATGTGTGTGAGAGGGTGTCTTTCTCAGGGTGCAAATAGGGACAGGGAGAAGCTACCTTTCACCTTAAGCACTGCATCTCCAAGGGATTCTCTCTCTCATGTGCACCTTTTCGAAGACCACTGGGTTTCGTTGCACTTCAACTGGAGTTTTGTGCTTTTATTTTGATGCTCTAGATGCCTTGTGTTTTGGCAACATCCTGCCTGCTTTTTGAGGTTTAATTTGGTGGGTTGGTGTGTTCTTCCTTTTTCTTCGTGCAGCTCTCCAGGTTTGCAAGTGAAGCAGCTTACAATGGGGGAGGGGGAGGGGAGAAATTACATTTCCCCTTAAGCACTGTGTCTCCAAGGGAAACCCTCTCTCATTTGCACCTTTTCCAAGACTGCTGGGCTCTCTCTCTCTCTCTCTCTCTTTTCAGCACTTCCTCAGCATGCTGGGTCTTTGGTTTGTTTTGCTGGAAGGCTGAGTTTAGAATTGTCTCTTTTCCTTCCCACTTTCTTAGAAGCAGAAAATCACTGGTCTAATCTAATACAATAATAGAAATAAAGTGCATTATTTATTTGTTTATTTGTTTATTTAGGAAATTTACAATAAATCTAATGCACTTGAATCATCCTGAAACCTTCCCCCCCGTCCCTCCCCCAGTCCATGAAAAAATTGTCGTCCATGAAACCAGTCCCTGGTGCCAAAAAGATTGGGGACCTCTGGTTTAAACCATTCTTTCCTCTCATGGATTTTTATAAGTTGCATATCACTGAACTTTTAAAAAATGTTATACATTATTATAATACATTATTCAGATGTAATGAGCTCTATAAAATAATACTTTTATCTGTTATTAATTCATTAATGATAGTGTGTTAATTGGCTTATTCTTTTAAAAAAGTGAGCCAGTCTGGTATAGTGGGTAAGGTATCAGGCTAGAAACTGGGAGACCATGAATTCTAATCCTGCCCTAAGCACAAATCCAGCTGGGTGACTTTAGGCCAGTCACGCTCAGCCCTAGGAAGGCAGCAATGGCAAACCACTTCCGATAAACCTTGCCAAGCCTTGTAGGGACTTGTCTAGGCAGTCTCCAAGAATCTGAAATGATTGAATGAAAAAAAAAATTAAATACTTTTGTAGGTCATTCTTTGATTACTATATTAGATACATTGTAAATAACAAATAAACATATACACTATCAGAATTATTTTAGTGTCTTATTCTAGTTAACCTTTCCACTTTAAGAGAAGACTTTAAATATTAAACTTTTGATTTACTTAAGCTTTTAAGTTAATGTTGTCTCAATTTCTTGCACATTTTGCTTTGAAAGTGGCATTTCATTTAACAAAGGAAAAAAACTAACAATACTTTATATCAGTGTTGGATTGCTGTGGAATTTTGAGAGTTGAAGTCTGCTCATCTTAAAGTTGCTAAGATTGAGAAATAATGTTTTAAATTAATTGTTTGGATTCAAATTGTATGTAGGAAGAAATCAAATGGAATTATATTATCTTCATCATCTCAAATTAAGTAGAATGAAGAAAGGTATCAAGGGAAGTTACATCATTTAGCAATGTTAAATAACTTGTCCTATTCATAACAGATTCATCGACTACATGATTCTTAAGTTTATTTAAACTTTGTATCTTTTAAACAAATGTAACCATACAAATTATTTTAGATTATGTCAATATAATTACTTAATGAAAAACTGTAATATCCCTGTTAGTTGGTATCATTTGATATATCATTTGATATACAAAACCATTTGTTAACAAATGGAGAAATTTGTATATCATTTGATATACAAAACCATTTGTTAACAAATGGAGAAATTTGATCTCTTAACTTTCATTACTTCAATCAAAGTGATAGTAGAGCATACATATGGCAATTTCCAATAAACCCCCTTCATATCAAAGTGTTTCTCTCCTGTTTCTCATTAGGCATAATACTTAACACAGCAAGCTTGAAATGACTGTTTGCAGCACAGTGTGGTACCTCAGTTATTTTGGGGTATTCACAAAAGAACCAAAATATTCTGTTGTTCAAATATAAGTTGCTGTTTATCAGGACAACACAGAGAGATTAACTAACATGCAAAAAAAATGTTAGGACTTTTCCCTTGTCTAATTCACAAGAACCCATCACAGTGTTTCACTTCTTATCCAAGAAACGTCTTCAGTTCTTGGATGAGAAGCAAACCATTTTCAAAGTAAAAAGACAAAAAAGTCCAGTTGCCTTTTGAAAAGCACATTTGGGACAACCAGGACCTGGATGATTGAGAATCTCCATAGACCAGAGGTGTCAAACTGCTGGCATGTGGGCCGGATGCATCATGCCAAAGCCACGCCCACCCCATTGCCGGCAATGGGGAAAAAGTCGTGGTACGTCACGACACATCACGTGATGTCACGAGTTTGACACCCCTGCCATAGACAATCATATTAAGGTATGTGTCATGGTTCCAACAGATGAATCTCTTCAAAAGAACTTCAAGGCATTATTTTCCTTAAAGAATCTTTTATTCAAGAAACAAAGTATTGGCACTACATAGTTGAAGCCAAAAACTGAATTCCCCTCCCCTGGCACAAAGTAGCAAAGCGCAATTCCCTCCTCCAATTAACAGTCATAAATCACATTCCCCAATTAATTTGAAGTGCGGGCTTTCTCCCCATCTCTCCTGCCTGCCAAATTTCTATCAACTCTGGACCTAATAACCTTGGGTTCCCACGGCTGAGTTATTATTGTTATGACTAGCTGGACTCTCATCCACATTCCCCCTCCCAGCATCAACGAACTCTAAAAGCAATAGAGAAAAGATGGCTACATTTCCATCTGTTGTCAAAGCAAGAACATCCGATGTTAGCAGCGTTGACATCCATCCCCCCTTACAAAAAGGACAAATCCTGTAATGTAAACAAAAGCACAGGTTAGGGGTTGCCTCTTGGTTTATTAGGGTGTTTCTTATAGAACCTATTAATGAGTCTGTCAACTTTTACATCACTAGATTTCATCCAGGTGGCCTCAGACAATGGATATCCCTTCCATTGCACTAAGTACTGCAATTTCCCCTTAAAAATTCTAGAATCAAGAATACGCTTTACTTCATAGTGAGTCTGTCCTGCAACCATGAGGGGTCTGGGTGCCTTCTTAGGGGGAGGTCTTAGGGTTAAGGTGGAACCCAGAAAAGGTTTCAACAGGCTACAATGGAAAACAGAGAGTCTGAGCAGCTGCCAAGGAGAATGGCTGTACCGGGTCGGCGCTCTGGATAAGAGTGCCTCTTTTACAGCCACTTCCCATCGCCCAGCAGGCTTTTTGAAGTCCTAGATTCCTCGGAGGGGGATTGGAAGGAAGAGGCATCCTGCGGAGTGGTCCTAAATGGCGGTCGGGTCCGATAGAAGCAGGGAAGCCTTGGAGAAGCCGGACAGGGGAAGGAGATGGCCCAGCATGGTGGCCTCGAAGAAATAACAGCAGCCAGCTGCGCAGAAAGCAATGGAGAATTAGCGGAATGACGGTGTGACGGTCTGGTGGTGTGTATATCCAATGACCCTGCATGAGTGATCTGGGAAGGGAGAACTGCCCCAGAGAATTTCCAAAGAGGGAGAAGAGAAAAGGAGCCCCAGACAGAAAAGGGTGGAACTTTACCCCCATGGATTAGTAGCGATAGAAAAGTTGGGGCAAATGAGGTTTTTACCTTAACTAGCTCTACTTCGTGTGCTGAAAAGGATAAAGTCTAAGAGTAGCCCTTCTTCTTTTTTGTGAGAAGCAAGTAAGAATTCAGAACAACTCAAAAACTGAGGGATAAAAAGTGCTGATGAAGCAGAGAAAGCAGACATTTTGAACTAGTGTTGAAGGCTGCACAGCATTGAAAGGGAGAAGGGAGAAGGGAGACATCTACTGGCTGAGAAGAAAATAGACATAGAGATAAAATAAAGAAAAGAAAAACTGCCAGAGAGAAAGAAAATTGGTGACTAAAATTAAGGAAAGACCTTTTACATTTGTATACCCTGTTGAATACATCTATAAATATAATTGTTAAATTGTATATTGTACTGCCAATGAACTCATAATATTGATTACTATTTATAAGATAATTAATTACTGTGAATTAATAGTGTGATTGTTATACATCTTATAAGATTTTAGCACTATCTAAGATAGAAAATATAAAATATTACTTTGCCATAAAGGCAATTTTGGACAGAGGAGGTACGAATTAGACAAATTATCTTCTCAGGTGTGCTGGAAAGAAAAACAAGGATTGTATATAAGTGGGAGGGCTGGTTCACAATGTTCCGAAAAATGACAAGTATTCCCAATTTAACAAGAGTTGGTATAGGAAAGAAGCAAATTACTCAAACAACATCAGTTGAACTGAGCCCAGCGGGGCAAAGATCAATAGAAGAGATGATGCAGCGAGAAAAAGCGAACTCATTTAAGGAATTGCAATTGATGTTACAATCTATGCAGGAAGTAATGTTAAGAAACCATGAAGACTTGAAAAAAGAAATAGGATAATAAGGAGTGACACTGGAGTACTCAAAGAAAAGATTGGGGCAATGGGTGCGAAATTTGAATGCTTTCAACAACAAATCTTAAAAAATGAGCAGAAATTACTAGAGATGGAAGAAAGAATGAATAAAGAGGAGAAAAGGGTAGATGAAATGAACTAAAAACTTTTACAAGCTAATCAAGAATTAGAAAAAACAGCTATTTCATTTGAAACAGAGAAAGCAGACCACTATCTACGTTTCCAAAATGTGAAAGAAGAGAAAGGGGAAGACCTCCCAGAAACGATGGCAAATTTGCTAGCGGAAGCCCTAGGAAGTAGGAGGAAAGAAATGGTGAATGAGATGGATGAAATATATAGGATCCATACTAATTACGCGAGAAGACATAATCTGCCCAAAGAAGTTTATATTAGATTTGTCAAAAAATCAGTTAGAGATGAAATTTTATACAGAACTACAGACGATCCGATAGAATTTAGAGGAAAACAACTAGTTGTTCTTAAACAAACCCCTAGAAGGGTAAGAGATTTAAGAAGGCCATACCAATACATAACATCTAAACTAATAAGACAAAATATTAACTTCAGGTGGCTGACGCCGGAAGGCATTATGGTGACATGGCAAGAAAAAAGATACAGATTAGATACAATAGATAAGGCAGAAGAATTCTTTAGGCAATATTTCTGTAGTGAAGAAGAGTCAGAAATAAAAGAACCGAGAGGAGAAGGTGCTACAGGAGAACAGGTGATAGAAACAAGGGAATTACAAAGTATAGAAAAGGAAACCGGGAGAGGAAAAAAAGCGGAAAATGGAAATGGCGATGAGGGTAGACTTAAAGAATCTAAAGAGAGCAAGCCAACAAAGATGACTAGATCAAAATACCAGCAGTGATATGGAAGAAATAGTGATTTTATCTTTAAATGTTAATGGCTTAAACTCCCCCGCAAAGAGGAATAAAATTTTCAATAAGCTTAACAAAATGCATCTGGATATAATAATTTTACAAGAAACACATATAAATAGGCAACATCAAAACTTATTGAATTATCCCAAACTAGGAACTATGTTCGTGTCATCATCACAACAGAAAAAAAGGAGGAATAGTGGTGTATATTAGGGAAGGAATCTTGGCAAGACAAATTTATCAGGACTAAGAGGGTAGAATATTAATAATCGAGGTTCTTCTGAATCAAAAAAAAGGTAACTCTCGTTGGAATTTATGCCCCAAATGAAAGACAAAAACAATTCTATAAAAAAATTGCATAAGGCTATTGGAGAAATTGAAAATGAGAATATTTGCTTAATGCAATAGTGGATAGAGAGTTAGATTATAAAAGCGGTACAACAAAGAAAGGAATTAGAAGAATATTACCCAGTACCTTCTTCAAAATGGTGGAGGAATTTAATATATTGGATAGTTGGAGGGAGAGAAACCTGAAATCAAAGCAATTTAGGTACTACTCTGGTTGCCATCTATTGTGGTCTAGTATTGATATGGCTTGGATATCAAAAGAACTAAACCTGGAAATAGAGGATGTCACAATAGACACAAATCTATGGGCAGCCCATAATGCAGTTATAATTAGATGGAAAGGACAGAAGAAAAGAAGGAGATGGACCCTAAAAAGAGCAATTTTGAATCAGAAGGAATTTAAATTCAAGATGGAGGAGCAAATGTGTATGTTCCTCCATACAAATAAGAAAGAAGATACGAACAGCCAAAACCTATGGGACACGGCTAAAGCAATCATGAGAGGAGTTGCAATTGCGTATATGACCAGTAATAACAGGGGGAAAAAAGCAACGCCAAAAAAGTTTAGAGGAAGAACACAGGAAATTGGAAATACAACTACAAATAAAACCGCAAAGTCGGGATCTGAAACAACAATTAGATCTAATTAAACACAAACTGAACATTATGGAGAAGAAGGAACTGGCGCAAAAAATAAAAGAGGCCAGACAAAAAAAAATTGAACACGCAAATAAACCTGGGCGATGGTTGGCCCACAGACTAAAGAAACGAAAGAAAAAAGATGGATTAATAAATTATGTAACAAAGAGGGGGAGATGATCTATCAGAGTGAAGGGAAAAAATGTGGCATATGAATTTTACAGGAAACTTTATAAAGACGAAGAAAGTATTAGTGAAGATAAAATATCACAATGTCTCCAGAAAGCCGACCTTCCGAAGGTCCCGGCAGAAGTCTAAAATTTCCTAAACAAGGATATAACACTTCAAGAAATTACAGAGGCAATCAAAAAGCAAAAAAGTAATAAGACGCCAGGCCCAGATGGACTACCATCTGAAATATATAAGAACCTCCAACAACTGTTAGGTCCAATATTACTAGATGTATTTAATGAAGTGTTAAAAAAAGCAAAGATCCCGACTTCATGGGAAGAGGCAATTATTACCTTAATACCTAAGGAAAACTCTGATTTGACATTTATCCAAAACTACAGGCCCATATCATTACTTAATTCGGACTATAAAAATTTTATGATGATAATTGCAGAAAGATTGAAAAGGTTTCTGGTTGAATTTATTCACCTTGATCAAAATGGTTTTTTGCCTAGGAGGCAGATAAGACATAATGTCAGGATTGTACTAGACACGTTGGAATACTATAAGACCCATAATGAAAAACAGATGACACTTGTTTTTGTCGACGCACAGAAAGCATTTGACAATGTTAAATGGGATTTTATGTTGAATAAGCTAAAATATATGAATTTGGTGAAAAGTTTATAAATATGTTCAAAGCAATTTATGCGAAACAGGAAGTGAAAGTAGTAATAAACGGAGAAACCACTAAAAGTTTCCAAATACAAAAAGGTACAAGACAAGGCTGTCCATTATCACCACTACTATTTGTACTATCTCTAGAAGTCTTGACTAGAATAATTCGGAAAGAAGAACAAATTAAAGGCTTAGAAACTAAAAGGGAAATATTTAAGTTACAAGCCTATGCAGACGATTTGGTTTTTATCATGGAAGAGCCCTTGAAGTCCGGTGTAAGGTTGTTGGAAGTATTGGGAGAATACGGAGAAGTAGCAGGTTTAAAGATCAATAAAGAAAAAACTAAAATGTTAGTTAAAAATATGACGACACTACAGGAAACTGAGCTAGTTGAGAAATTAAACATTCAGATAACAAAGAAGGTGAGATATCTAGGGATTCAATTGATGGCGAGATGTGCTACACTTAAAGGAGATAATTATGATAAATTAGTTGATCAAATTAAAATGGATTTAGATAGTTGGAAAAAATTGCAGCTCTCTTTCATGGGAAGAATCGCAATAATAAAGATGAACGTACTACCTAAATTACTTTTTTTATTCCAATTTATACCAATTAGATTAGGAAAGGAGTTTTTTGGAAATTTAAATAAAACTATATCTAAATTTATTTGGCAAGGGAAAAAACTGAGAATCAAATTCAAACTTCTACAGGATTCGAAGGAAAGAGGTGGATTTGGCCTCCCAGATTGGAAAAAATATTATCAAGCAGCCACGCTTACTTGGGCAAAAGAGTGGATACATCTGAGAATAGGAGACTACTAGCCTTAGAAGGCCACGATATGCAGACAGGGTGGCACACAATTCTTTGGGAAGGAAAGCACAAGGCTCACCAGTACTTCCAGAAACATTACATCAGACAGGAACTACTAGATGTATGGGTCAGAATTAAAAAACGTAATTACATGAAAATCCCTAATTCGGTATCCACATTGGAGATATTCACACATCCAAATTTTATAAAATCAGGAAAGGCGATCACTTATAAAGACATCTTGGACGAAGGAGGAGAATTAAAATCGAGGAAAAAGTTATTAGAAGAAGGGATAGAACTTGAATGGTGGGCGTACCTTCAAATTCAATCACGATATATGAAGGATAAAAAAGAATGTGGAATAAAATTAGAGCATACAATATTAGATAAAATTTTATTAGGAACGGAGGAAAAAGAAATAAAAAGGATATATCAATATTTATTGGAATGCGATATGTTGGAAGAGCAAGTAAAAGACACAATGTTAATGTGGAGTAAAAATAGATAATTGGCAGGATTTATGGGAAAGGAACAGGAAGCTCACACTAGCTACTGTGTACAAAGAAAATTTATACAAGATGTTTTATAGGTGGCACCTTCCCCCTGTGAGATTAGCCAAAATGGACAAAAAGACCTCAACGAAATGTTGGAAATGTAAAGAATCGCTAGGGACCTATTACCATATGTAGTGGGAATGTTCAAAAGCACAAAAAGTTTGGCATTTAATAAAACAGTGGTTAGAAGAAATACTAATGCAGAACATTGAGCTAAAACCAGAACTCTTTTTGCTGGGTATCACTAAAGATAGATACAATAAAGGATCCTTATACCTATTATTACACATGCTAACAGCAGCAAGATTAGCACCACAGAGATGGAAAGACAGTGAGACACCCTCAGAAGAAGAGGTAATAAATAAGATTTTTTTATATATATATAAATTTTTTTATTATTTTTGATTAAAAAACAAATACAAATGATGCATCTACAAACACCAACAACAAAAAAAGAAAAATCTTACTCAAAATATTTCCGGATACCCCCGGCAGTCCCCGCCTTGCCTCCATCCTCATCTACTTTCTTCCTCCCCCTAACCCCACAACTTCTCCTCCTTCCTCCTACCACTCTACATCCCTTCCACCTTCTAACCACCACATCGAGTGCAGTTTGGGGAACCAGCCGGGAATATTTTCTTATTAATAAAGAATCTTACTCAAAATATTTCTGAATACCCCCGGCAGTCCCTGCCTTGCCTCCACCCTCATCCACTTTCCCTCTCTTTCCTCCCCCTAGCCCCACAACCTCTTCTCCTTCCACTTCAACATCCCTTCCGCCTTCTGACCACCACATCGAGTGCAGTTTGGGGAACCAGCCGGGAATATCCTCTTATTAATACAATTATACCTATAATTATTAAAGACATCAATTTATAATTTCCCCTTAAACCCCTCCCCCCCCCGACTTCCCAGAACTAATACAGGATTCAACACTCATAAAGCAATCAGTTAAAAAAAAACTTTAACTCAAATAATAACAAAACATAATTATCCATCTTCCCCAAATCCAAACATCTAAAAATTAAACTCTACCATTTCTCTTATAATATTCAAATATCTTAATCCCAATAAATGCAAATTTTAAATTCTTTAAAATAATATAATTGCATACATATATAACATTAATCGTATAATGTCTTATTTTTCTTATTTAAATCCTTTAAAATAATACAGTTATGTTTATATATATCATTAATCATCTTAAATTCCAACAAACATTTTCCTTAAATACAAATTTTAAATTCTTNTGACATTAATCATCTAATATCTTATTTTTCTTATTTAAATCCTTTAAAATACTACAATTATGTTTATATATCCTTAATCATCTTAAATTCTAATAGACATTTTACTAATCCAACAAATCAAAAACATAAACTTCAAAAACATTCCTTATTCCCAACTCTCCATCTTACGCAAATTTTAAATTCTCTAAAGTAATATAATTGCATACATATATATTACTCATCCAAAAATTTAAAAAACATAAGCTTCAAAAATACTCCTTTTTCCCAACTCTCCATCTTACATTTCTTCCCAGTTTTTCATTCTTTTTCACATCATTAATACTAAATCAATCAAAGTCAATAAGCCTTCAGCCTTTTACACCTTGTTCCTTTTATATTTTATAACGTGTCCGAAGTTTTTGCAAGTAGTAGGCCTGTAAACTTCTTCCAAAAACCCAAGCAGCAACATCTTCAGCTGGTTTTCTCCGATGTAGAACCCATAGATTAATTCCATATAAACACTTTTTCCCCAAGATTTCACCCGGAAAATACACCAAAACCATAACCAAATCTATTACCACTTCCTTTCCCAACTTCTCAAACTTATCAATTTCCAAATCTCCACGATTTTGCACATCATTCTGGAATATTTTCATAAGGGCTTTTTCAACCTCTGGAACTATGAGCCTCTGGAGGATAAATGCCACCATTTCTTCCAATTTCTTCATCCAAAGATCTTTAATTTCCACATTGTATTGCTTAACTGCTTGCATCACAGCATCTTGTACTTCGTTTATAATCAAAGATAAAGGCATTTTCAGTAAATCCCAGGCAACAACCAAAAAACAAAAAACAAAAAAAAATTACTTTCTCACTCTTTTTTTTTTTTCCCCAGTTCCGGAGCCATTTTAAAACCATTCTTCAAATTTCTTTAAGTATCATCAAAAAGAGTAACAATATTAATGTCACCAATCAGTAAACATCATGAATTCATTGCGGTTAAAACTTTCCAGAACCGGAGAAGCAACAATGTATCTGTTGATAACCAGACGAGAGTAAAAGTAAAAAGCGAAAGTAATCCAGAGAAACGGCAAATCCGCAGCCATTTTCTCTCACTTTAAATCATCGCAAAGTAAAAAAAAGATGTTTGTAATTTCCAGAGGCAAAGTCTCGAAATAAGCCATTATATTGCCAAACTCCTGCATAGTTCTGTCTGCTTATAATTTTAAATTCAGATATCTTTAATCGCAGCGGTGGGAGCTGCATCTGGCTTCGCTCCTAATGAAAGGAGCGAAGGCGTCTCGGGGCGCAGAGAACATCCTGACTCCAGGCGAGCTAACATCTTCCACCCCGGATTAAAACAAAACCGGGGCGAAAGGAAGCTCTAGCCCTATCTGGACATACTCACCCCTCCCTCTTCGCCTGAGGGACGAGGTTCCGAGCCGAGAGACAGCTGGAAAGCGCTGTCTCTTCAGGCTTTGACGCGCTCCCGGACGGGCGGCTAAGAAAAGCCGCCATGCGATGCAGCCTGTCACCACCGGAAGTCAGGTAAATAAATAAGATTTTATCCTGTGCTGAAATGGATAGGTTGATGTTAGAACTTAAGGATAAGAGTGAAACAGATTACTACGATATCTGGAACAAATTGTATGATTGGTTGGGAAAAAATAGAGGGAAAAACGGTCCAATTCAGTGAAACACATTGATCAAGCATGATACTGATTAAAGGGAAAATATTTAAATATTAAAGTGAAAATTAAGAATATTGATGACGGGAACTATCAGAGAGAATATCTATGGGGGAGGGGAAAAGAAAAAAGAAACATTTGTGTGAATACGTGGATTATGGATTATAGATATTTTTGATGATTTTCCTTTGTAAACGTAAGCCAGGCAAACACACTGTTAATCAACTATTATGTGATTTATGTTTTAAAAACCAATAAAGTTTATTTTAAAAAAAGGAAAACAGGGTGAACTTTTCCTAAGAGCCTAGGACAGTGGTGGCGAACCTTTTAGAGACCGAGAGCCCAAACTGCAACCCCAAACCCACTTATGTATCACCAAGTGCCAGGTGGATGTGGCCAGCTGGGTGGGCATGGCTACAGTGGTCAAGGCAGACTGAGTGGGTGTGGACAGGGTGGGCGTGGCCATCTCGATGTTGCTCCTGGGGAGGAATGCCTGTGGGGGCCAGGCAAGGTTGGGGGAGATCAGGGAGTCTGGTGGATGGGGTAATGGGCAGGTTGGCGTCTTGCTCAGATGGCTTGGGTGAGGAAGGGGCGGCTACACCCCCTCCCAAATGCTGCCGTCTCACGAAAGCAGGATGAAAACTCCAAAAAGCAACAAGGAAAAAAAGTTAAAACAGAAGAGTGTATTGCGATGGTTTTCTTCCCTGGGCGGAGTGGGGAGGCATGGGGGTAGGCTCCTGAGCCCTGCAACTCTTCCGAGGGGGGGAGGAGGAGAGTGGGGAGGGGCTGTCCTGGGATTGAGGCTCCTCGTGTCTTCCGCTACCTGCCTGCGCTCTTCTGCCACAGACGCCGTGGTTCTACTTGCCTGGCAGGGCGGGAGTGCGCTCGCGATTGAGGATGCACATGGGGCTGCTGCCTCGCTTGCTGTGCCGGGGCTGGGCTGGACTGGGCTGGGTGTGGAGCCTCTACATTGCTTCTTCCCCCGCAGACATTGGGAGTGCCCACCCCACCTACCCACTCATCCCGGGGCAGCTGCCACCGTCCGGCGCTCTCCAGCCTGTCATCGGCCAGCCAGCCAGCCACACCGGGATATCTCCCTTCGGGCTCCCTCGGCCTCTCCTCCCCCCTCCAGGCTGGAGCTGGTCAGATTCCCCCCCCTGTGGGCAGCACTGTGCCCATCCCCAGCCAGCTGTCCTCCTCCATCCTCATCCTCCTGCGGGCAGACCACACTTAGTGAGCCAGACGGTGCCTCTCCCCGCACACATCTTCAGGTGGAGGAGCAGAGCAGCCGTGGCTCTCACTTGCCTCTGGCCTCCATCTGCCCGAGGCCCAAACTCGGCACACCCAGCTGCCTGTGCATGAGTGTGCCCCTGCCCTGCCAGGCAAGTGGAGCCGCGGCATCTGCGGCAGAAGAGTGCAGGCAGGCAGCCGTGGCTCTCGCTCCCCTCCGGCCTCCATCTGCCTGAGGCCCAAGCTCGGCGCACCCAGCAGGCTGGCCACAGGCTGAAGAGCACCAGATGGCAGCAGCTGTCCCGGGACAAGCAGTAGGTGGGGTAGACGCTTTTGCTGTCCAAGGGGGAAGAAGCAGTGAGGAAGCTCCGTGCCCAGCTAGTCCAGCCCAGCCCAGCTCAGATGCATGGCCACGGAGCGATTTTGCACCCCCCAGCGGCCCGATCTGGGCTCTGGAGGCCTTTTCCAAGCCTTCAGAGCTCAGATCCACGGCCGCGGAGCGATTTTGCAGCGCCCCCACAGCCTGATCCGGGCTCCCGAGGCCTTTTCTAAACCTCTGGAGCTTGAATGCATGGCCGCGGAGCAATTTTGTGGTGCCTCAGCGGCCCAATTTGGGCTCCGGAGGCCTTTTCCAAGCCTCTGGAGCTTGGATGCATGGCTGCGGAGCAATTTTGCGGTGCCCCAGTGGCCCTATCCAGGCTCCAGAGGCCTTTTCTAAGCCTCCGGAGCTCAGATCGGCCATGGGGGGGGGCGTAAAAACACTCTGCAGCCATAGATCCGGGCAGCAGAGACGCTTTCCAGGCCTCCAGAGCCCAAATTGGGCTGCTGGTGGTCCGCAAAATTGCTCTGCAGGCATACCTAGACTCGCGCTGGCAGCTTCCGTTCAAAAAAAGCTACCTGCGTCCACCATCCAGCCCGGATCTGCCCAGCTCTTGTAGCTGATCCCTGATTCCCAGTGCAGAGAGAAAGACAGAGAGAGCACTGGCCCACATGGAGAGGGGGAGGGGAGCAGCCCAGACCCACCTCCCTCTGGGGCAATGGCATGCATGCCCATAGGGACAGCTTTGCATGCCGCCTGTGGCATGCATGCCATAGGTTTGCCACTATGGGCCTAAGGAGTTTTAATTCCACCATGACCGGGTTAATGATCTTTACAATGGGGAAGGATCCTAAGTACTTTGGTCCTAACTTCTTTCTAGGTAACTTAAGCCGTAAATATTTAGTTGACAGAAAAACTTTTCCCCAAACATGGAATGTTCTTTGAGAAGCCCTTTTTTTAATCTGCCTGTTTTTTGTATGTCTCGGAAGCCTATTTCAAAGAAATTTTCGTGGTTTTCCAAACTTCCTCCCACCCCTTCACCCTTTGACCAAGAGTCTGGAAAGTGGAGGGCACTTGGGGGTATTCGGGTATTGGGCTGAACTCTTAAAAGGCGTGAAGCCGGTGCTGCTGTGAACAGAGTTATTGTAAGCCACCTCTGCGAAAGGGAGGAGGTCAGGCCAGTTTGTTTGTTAATAATCCACATAGCATCAGAGATACTCTCCACCATTGAGCTCATAGATTCAGCCGCCCCATTGGTAGATGGGTGAAAAGCCAATAATAGTCCTTGAGATGAGCCAATTAGTTTAAGAAAACTCCTCTAAAACTTAGCTGTGAACTGTACCCCCATCAGAGATTATTCATTTAGGTGCACCATGCAATCTGTAGATGTGTTTCAGGAACATTCTGGTTAGTTGTTGGGTGGATGGGAGCCCTTTGCAGGCAATGAAGTGAACCTGCTTTGAAAACAGATCTATCACAGTCCAGATGACCATATTTCCCCTACTTTCAGGTAGATCTGTTATAAAATCCATAGCAATTTCTTCCCATGGTTGGGAAGGGTCTGCCACCAGTTGCAATAACCCAGGGGGTTTCCCCGAAATTCTCTTCATGGTGGTACATACAGCACAACTCCGGACATAGTTTTCCACATCCCGTTTCAATCCCAGCCACTAGAATTGATGGCGGATGAGGTGTAGTATTTTTAAATATCCAAAGTGCCCAGCCTGTTTTACGTCATGGCTGTGTCAGAGCGCATTACGGCGGAGGGTTTCTGGCAAATATAGTTTTCCCCCTTTGTAAGCCAAACCATCCCTGCATGTTAGGGAGGTTGGATTGTCCTTGAACCATTGGTTGGTGAGGATCTCTTGTTTTATTTTCTTTGCCTCAGGGTCATTGGGATTAGGGGCTCTTGAAGGTGGGACTCTGCACGGCGTAAGTTGAGAAGCAGTTTGTGGATTGGAGATAATTGCGTCATTAACCTCTTCATCCTGGCTTTTGTACTGGGGCAGTCTGGATAGAGCATCAGCTATGTACTTTCGGGTGAAGTTAAAATGGTTAAAGTACTGCACCCATCGTAGTTGTTTCGGGGACAATTTGCAGGGAGTCTTTAGTGCTTCTAGGTTTTTGTGATCAGTCCATACCTCGAAAGGCACCTTACTCCCTTCTAGATAGTGTCGCCAGTTTAATAGAGCCCAATGGATTGCAAAAGCTTCCTTTTCCACACAGTCCACCTCCTCTCGCAGTCATTGAATTTTTTCGAGGTATAGGTGCAGGGTTGTAGGGTCCCACTCTGGTTCTT
This sequence comes from Protobothrops mucrosquamatus, assembly GCF_001527695.2. Taxonomy (NCBI): domain Eukaryota; kingdom Metazoa; phylum Chordata; class Lepidosauria; order Squamata; family Viperidae; genus Protobothrops; species Protobothrops mucrosquamatus. The sequence goes on from NW_015389213.1 coordinate 28,707, forward strand.
TTGCAGTAGCACAGCTCCGACGGCCAAGTCACTGGCATCAGCTTGAATCACAAAGGGCTTCCCTGGGCAAGGATGCTTTAAGACTGGCTCAACCGCAAATAATCTTTTTAAATTTTCAAAAGTAGTTTGACAGTTCATAGTCCATGCTAGTGGTTGGCCCGGACATGGATTTCCTCACTCTTTGCCTGTTTTTAGTAATTCCGTAAGGGGCAGGGCAATTTCAGCAAAGGACGGGATGAATTGACGGTAGAAGTTGGCGAATCCCAGAAAGCTCTAGAGCTGTTTGCAAGTCTTTGGGGGCTGCCATTCAATTACAGCTTTCACTTTGGTCGGGTCCATTTCAATGCCCTCACTGGAAATTCTGTAGCCAAGGTAATCTAGTCAGGTCTGGTGAAACTCACACTTTAATAGTTTAACATAATATTTGATGTTCAACAGTTTCTTTAACACTTCTCTCACTAGTTTTATGTGGTCAGCCATATTCGTCCTGTATATCAGGATGTCATCAAGATACACCAAAACCCCTTTGTATAAATGGTCATGTAGTACCTGGTTAATCAGCTGCATGAAGACAGCTGGAGCCCCTTGCAGTCCAAAAGGCATGTCTTTAAATTGGTAGTTCCCATGGGACAGTTAAAAGCAGTCTTCCACTCATCTCCCTCCTTTATCCTCACCCGGTAATAAGCCTCTCTCAAGTCCAACTTAGTGAAGACCCTACCCTTTGCCAGGTGGGTAAGTCCTTCAGGGGGTATTTGTTTTCCACACTCATCGTGTTCAGACCTTTATAATTTACACAGAGACAAAGCGGCCTATCTTTTTTTATCTTTAAATAACACTGGGGCTCCCATGGCAGACTTGGCCCGTTCGATAAATCCCCTTGCTAAGTTTTTGTCCACATACTGCTGCATCTCCTCCATCTCAAGGGGGGGACATAGTGTACATTCTCAATCGTGGGAATTTGACTCCTGGTAACAGTTCGATAGAGCAATCATTGGGCTGGTGGGGAGGCAGAGTGTTGCATTCTTTCTCACTAAACACCTCTGCTAGGTCCCAGTATTCACTGGGGGTGAGTGGCTCACCTGGTTGAGTCAAGGCAGCCATGTGCGCTAGCTCATTGGGAGGACTAGGTTCTCCTGTAATGTCCATCGAGTTAAGGGAGAGCTTGGATTCTATAGGTAACTTCACAATCCTCATTCCCTTCTCCCACCAGATAAATGCTTTCCATTTGTCTAACCAGGCTAGTCCTAGGATCACAGCCTCAGTCATTTTCGGAGCCACCATGAAACAAATGAACTCCCCGTGTTCACCTATTTCTAAGCATAGGGGTTCAGTCAATTACATGACTAAAGTTCTTCCAATTAGGGAACCATCAGCTTGCTTAAACCTCACAGGTTTGGAGAGCAGCCTTGCTCATATGCCCATTTTCAGGGCAAGTGATAATGTACCGGGAGCATCCAGAGTCGACTAATACTTTCAAATCTACCTGTGCCCCTGTCTTAGGAATAATGAGTTTGTCAGGTAGCTAATAATAATAATAATAATAATAATAATAATAATAATAATAATAATAATAATAATAATAATAATAATAATAATAATAGTAAAGTTGGAAGGGACCTTGGAGGTCATCTAGTCCAACCCCCTGCTCAGGCAGGAAACCCTATACCATTTCGGACAAATGGCTGTTCAGTCTCTTCTTAAAAACCTCCAGTGTTGGAGCATTCATTGCTTCTGGAGGCAGGTTGTTCCACTGGTTAATTGTTCTAACTGTCAGGGAGTTTCTCCTTACTTCTAGGTTGCTTCTCTCCTTGCTTAGTTTCCACCCATTGCTTCTTGTCCTGCCTTCAGGTGCCTTGGAAAATAGCTTGACACCCTCTTCTTTGTGGCAGCCCCTGAGATATTGGAACACTGCTATCATGTCCCCCCTCGTCCCCCCTAGACATACCCAATTCCAGCAACTGTTCCTTATATGCTTTAGCCTCCAGTCCCCTAATCATCTTTGTTGCTCTTCTCTGTACTCTTTCTAGAGTCTCAACATCTTTTTTACATCGCGGTGAAGGTGGGACGTGTCGACTCACCATCGGGTTGTTCTCTCCTTTGTTGTCGCTGTCGTAGGAGGGTAGAGCGGTGGCAGGTCTGGCTTAGGGTTCAGCAGTCTCCTGCCTGGGGGATGTGAGTTGGGCGACAGGTTCCTGCATGATCCAGTTGGATTTCTGGACTGCTGGACTGGTTTCTTTCTCACTGGTGGTCCCAGTCTATTCTGTTGCTAAGGGTAAGGACTGGGAAACTCGCTGCTTGATGTCCCTGTTGTCCACATCTGAAGCACTTGATCAGTGGGCCTGCAGGTAGCCTGGGATTGTCAGTAGCTGCAGCGGTTGGAGGCTTTCGGGGGGTGGCTCTCGTTTGGGTTGATCTGGCCTCGGCTCGGCTTCTTGTGGGGGTGGCTTTTTATAGCAGGCGAGCTGAACGTTCAGTCTTACTGCTGCCTGGTAACATTCTTGCAGCTGATTAGGAACTGCTCAATAGATACAAGCCTGGGAGAGGTGGTCGTCCAATCCTTCCTTGAAGTGATGGACTAGGGATTGCTTGGGCCACCTCTCTATTCAGCTGGCTATCTTGCAAAACTCTCGTGTGTATTCCAGTGCAGGCCTGCTGGCTTGCTTTATCTTGTGGACTTGCTCCTCCGCTTTGAGGGCAATGGATGGGTCCTTGAACCTTACTCTCAGTCCTAGAAGGAAGAGATGGGGGTCCTCCAGCTCGGGTACTTGCTCGTTATATAGATTGTTCAGCCACTCGGATGCTTCCCCTTCCAAGCTGGAAGCAACCACATCAACCATAGCGGCTGGGTTCAGGTAGAAATAGGCACAGCAGTTCAAGTGAGAGCACACCTGCTTGAGGAAAAAGATCAGTTTCTCCGGGTCCCCATCGAAGGTTGCTCTAAGAGGTGGTGCCATCAGTGGTTGCTGGCCTCCCCACTGTGGATGATGCACCCCTACCGGTTGCTGGCCCCCCATGGCAGCTGCTGTATCCCAAGTTGCTGCAAGCCTCCCAGTGGTTGCTTTATGTGCGGGGGCTGCTGCCATCCCCACTGCAGCTGACCTGTGGGCGGTTGTGGTATCCCCAGTTGTTGTAGCCCCCCTTGTGGCCTCGTAGGTGGTTGTTGCTGGATCCCCATCAGTTGTGGGGCCCTCAGTGGTTGCTGCAAAATCGGAGGAGGCGGCCAGCCCCACTGCTGCTTCTGTACTTCCAGCGGTTGCAGACTTCCAGATGGCTGCATCACCCCCGTTTTTTGCAAGGGCCCTATCTGCTGCTGCACATTCGGGGGCTGTGGCTACCCTCAGTTTGGTTGCTGCATAGCCAGTGACTGCTGGCTTCCCATCTGGGGAGGCTGCAACATCCCCCATTGCTGTGAGGGCCCCAGGCTGGATAGCCGGTAAGCGTATTAATCCAGGGTTTGGCTGTCCTTGTGACGGCTTGGGCTCTTATCTCGTCGGCTGTGATCAGGGTTTCTGGAGGGGTGACGACTGGAGGCCATGATTGGTGGCTTCGAGGACGGGGAAGCTTCCTTCCCCTTGGCATGAGTTGGTGTCTGCCTCGCCGAACATCATGATCACTCACGTATGGGAAACGGGAGGGTTGTTCTCCACTTCTCATTTCTAGCTCTTCAAATCTCTCCACCAATTTCTCCACTGATTGACTATGGGCTGTAGACAGGTACTTCCACTCACCTGAGTCCTCAGCGGTAGTTGATTTAGAGGTTCTCCACTGGTCCGGGGAACGCAACATGTGGGAAGCCCCTCTTTGCAACTCAACCTCGTCCGCCTTCAAAGCACTTGATCGTGGCAAAGCCACTGGGTAAGGTCCATTCTGACAACCAGATCAGCTATCCTTGTGGCTTGGGTCTCGCTCCCAAATGAGAGGCCTGAAAAAGTTCCTTCTCCACTGGTGCGCTGGCTTGTGCTTCCCCTTCTGAGGTAGCAGCCACTGCCGGGATGCTGGTTTCAGGCATTACTTCCTTCTTCATGCTGAGATCTTCCCCAAATCTTTGTCAGTCTATCCCTCAATTCTAGGGACAGCGACTGGGGCTGATAGTTAGGTAAAAGATAGTTAGGTAAAAATTGGAGTTTTTGGCTTAATGTCATGGTTCTGACAGATGAATCTCTTCAAAAGAACTTCGAGGCATTGTTTTCCCATGACTGTTGTGCTAGGTTTGCCACCAACCATATTGTGAAATTCGCAGATGATACAACATGATGACAAGGTGGAAACTTACCACAAGGAGTTTGAGGGGTTGGTGAACTGGTGTAAGGAAAACAGCCTAGTTTTAAATACCGGAAAAACCAAAGAGATCATTGTCGATTTCAGAAAAGGAAGGCACTTCTCTATGCATTAATGATTCACCTGTGGAGATGGTTATCAGCATCAAATTCCTGGGTGTGCAGCTAATGAGTAGGCTGGCTTGGTCGCTCAACAGTGAGAAACTGGTTGCATGAGAAAAGCACATCTTCCTTCCCCTGTCCTGACCACTTTCTACAGGGGGACGATCGAGAGCATCCTGTCATACAGCATCACAGTCTGGATTGGAAGCATCACTGCTTCAGACAGGAAGGTGGTACAGAGAGTGGTGAGAATGGCCCAAAAGATCATTGGCAGTTCCCTCCCTCCCATCCAGGACATAGCACAGAAGCATTGCTTGAGCAGGGTCCGTAAGATTATCTGGGATACTACACATCTTCTTCATGACCTGTTTTCCTTGTTACCTTCTGGGAAGAGGCTTTGTGGTATCTGTAGCAGAACATCCAGATTCAGCCATAGTTTCATTCCATACAGCATTAACCTTGTGAACTCTCAAGCTTCCTCCTTCCGTTATATATTCAAGATGGACAGTATTTAATATTTATTTGCTATGTATATGTAGGGGTGTGGGTCTATACATATGTTGTACAAAGTATGTTTAGGTGTGTGTCATGTATGTGTTTCACTTTGAAAGTGGACAACTAAATTTCATTTTTGATGTGTGCCGTTGTGCCCACAGTAAAAAAAATGACAATAAAGGTTATCTTATCTTATCTTATCTTATCTTATCTTATCTAAGAATCTTTTATTTGAGAAACTAAGTATCAGCACTACATGGTTGAAGTCAAAAACTGAATTCCCCTCCCCTGGCACAAAGTAGCAAAGCGCAATTCCCTCCTCCAATTAACAGTCATAAATCACATTCCCCAATTAACTTGAAGCGCCGGCTTTCTCCCCATCTCTCCTGCCCATCAAATTTCTATCAACTCTGGACCTAATAACCTTGGGTTCCCACGGCTGAGTTATTATTGTTATGACTAGCTGGACTCTCATCCACATTCCCCCTCCCAGCATCAACGAACTCTAAAAGCAATAGAGAAAAGATGGCTACATTTCCATCTGTTGTCAAAGCAAGAACATCCGATGTTAGCAGCATTGACACTATGCTTAACAATCTTTTGTGGTGAAGACTAAGTGTTACATAACATAACAAAAAAAAATCTATTGTTGTTACAATTATCTTACAGTGTTTTCTCTATCAGCTGAATGAAATTTGTTTGCTAAATTGAGCAAACTAAATATATTTTGTGCTCCAGTCAGCATTTTTAAAGAAAGGTTTTGATTTTGGTAATTGTTTGAGTTGGATAATTGTTTTTAACTAAGCAATTGCATTTTAAAACTTAATACTCATGGTGGGAGGGGGACACATATTTCACAAACATCAGTCCTTTTATATGATTAGCATCCCTTTCCTCAAAGCACATGAAGAAGAAATCCAGAAACTTAGCATGATCCATTCAGATTCTGTATAAAAAAAAAATATCAGAGAACTTTAAATATACTGCCTTGAATTACATAACGGAAGATAAAGACAGTACTTATGAATCTGTGATATATAATATTGGCATCTCAAGATACACAAGCTTTTAAAAGTTTGTGTTAGATCAGAATGTTTAAGTCTCTTTAGACTGACTACTGTACATTGAGTGTAAGATGCCCTTGAGTTCTTCAGACTGCCAAAAAAACAAAATAATTTTCTTGCTTCTGGCTTTGTCACTAGAAGTTTTTAAAAATCTAATTGCTGCCTCAGCTCTGGCTGCCTTGATTCTATGAGCAGATTTACTGGTAAGCAGACCCTTTAAAAAACACATCTCCAAAGAGCTTGCTTCGTAATAAATTAAGATAAAGTTCCACACAATTTTCTACAACTCAAGCTACTCAATTCTACTTGCTTACCTAAATTCATCAAATAGGACTTTGCTGTTTGCAACCTAATGGACAAAAGTGTACTGATAATTATTATTGTGATTAATTTTATCTGTATTCTACATTGTTTTGAAATGGCACAGGAGCTGGTTATTTGCAGGACCACCTCTCTCTATGTCATTTGCCCATTGATTGGATAAGGTGTGCATACTCCTAGTACTCTCTCTTAATATTGCAATTTTTGTGGGACCTAGTAAGTGTGCCTTTTCGATGGCAAGCCCTGTACCTAAGCAATACCCTTGTCCCCTGAAATTTGGCAGTTCAACAGCTTTTTAAACCTTTTTAAAAAGCACTCAAAACCTGACTTTTCCTACAAACACTAGAACAGGGTGAGCTAAGTTTAGCATATAGTGCCAGAGTTTTTCCATGGTTTAGCATATAGTGCCAGAGTTTTTC
>NW_015389213.1:35484-50809 GCF_001527695.2 Protobothrops mucrosquamatus
GGAAACACAGCTGGTAATATTTGGTTTTAATTCGGCTTTTATCGGGGTTTATTTTTTGTATTTCTGTATTTTTGTATTTTGCATTTTTTGTATTGTGTGTATATTATTTGTTTTTAATATGCTGTGAACCGCCCTGAGTCCTATGGGAGAAGGGCGGTATACAAATTAAATTATCTATCTATCTATCTATCTATCTAAAAACTAAATCAAACTTAGTTTGATTTTAGTACCTTTAGTACCTTTGGTTTTAATATTTTTATTGTCTATAGATGTGATTTTATATATAAGTTGCAAGCTCCTACAGTATGTTACTAGATGGGTCAATGTTTACATTTTATTTATTATTTATAAATGTTACAAATAATACATTTTAAAACAGATGATCAGGATGAGGATGATTTTCATAAAAGTGTTCCATACTTTCTCTTCTACCCAAGAGAAAGTATAAGGATGCAGAAGCTTATATGCAATTTAAAACCCCCAAGAAATGTATATTATTAGATATATAATGCTGACCTGAACATCAACATGTCACTGTGTAAGAAATTTTATGACCTGGAATAGCCATAGCAACAAACCAGCCAATGAGAACTGTTTTTGATTAAAACATGGTATTGGCTGTGTGAGGCATGTGATCCAACCTAGGTCTGAGTGTGCCTTAGTCTTCTGTGTTGTTTTTTCTGATCTCCAAGTTAAGAGTTGTTGATGTCCCCCAGAGCTGAATGAATCTGTATGTATCATGTTTATATATATTTTATAGATAAAGTTTTTCTAAACTATACCTCCTGCTCATTTTGAATGTGTGCTTATTTTTTGGGCTTATTTTTGCACTGGAAAGCTGTAAAACTCTAACAGGGTATGGGCCCAGATCCCAGCCAGCCCTTGCACACAGTTCAGACTGAAGAAAAAGATTGAGGCTCAACACAGAGCTGTAATTAAGCTGAAGGACTGCCTGAGTTAAATAAGAAAGAAAAAGGCTGCTCAGCTGAAGGCTTGCAGGATGGCTGATTTAAAGGAGAGCTCTCTGCTTCGATTGGGACAAAAGAATTATCTTATTTGGGCTGCAAAAATGGAATGCTTCCTGAAGGCTAAGGAGCTCTGGGATATTGTAATTAATCCACCCCAGGGGTAATTAGCAGCTGCAGATCAACCAACGCATGATAAGGAACTGGTTTACATCATCTTAAATGTGGAAGATGAACAATTCTTAAATGTAGTTGACTTAAAAACTGCAAAAGAAGTTTGGTTGAAGTTGAGAAGTGTGCACGTGAGTGTGTCAGCATGCAATATAGTGCAATTATCGAGGCAATTGTACAGAGCCTGGCTACTGCCACATGAGAGCATAGAAGAGCATTTGCTCCATATGCAGAAACTATTTGTTGAATTGGAACAGAGAGGAATGCAGATTCCTGAATCTCAGAAGGTACTGTTGGTACTAAATAGTCTTGATGAAACATGGGCCATCGTTTCAGCTGTTTTTGAATGCAGACCAGAACAGGAATTAAGTATGGAAGGACTTAAGGCATGTTTGATTTCTGAAGAACAGAAACACCATTTTAGAAGAAGCCATGAGGAGAAATTCCTGAGGTGGGGGTACAAGGAGCAGAGAGAGCAAAGCAGCAGACTACTGTCTACAGAGATCAGATTACATCTCAGCAGAGAATTCCCAAAGAACAGGAGAAAATGAAATGCTTCATTTGTGGGGCTGAAACTCATTTAAAGAAAGATTGTTTACAAAGAAGAAAAACAGAACATGGACAAGCTGCTGTTGCAAAAGTTAGCTATTGTAATAGCAGAGACAAATGGTTAATAGATAGTGGAGCTAGTCAAACAATTGTTAATAATTCTAAGTTGTTTTCCAGATTTAATTCAACTAGAGGAGATCCAGTGGCCTTAGCAAATGGTCAGAAGGCAAAAGTCATGGGAAAAGGCAGTGTGCTGATTCCATGTCTGGAGGAAAGGTTTAATAATGTATTATGTGTGCCTGAAATGGAACATAATTTACTGAATGTCTCCAGTCTTGACAAACAAGGGTTGGAGACCACATTTGTAAATGGGAAATATCTCATAAAAAGAAATGGAATGTATGTGCACAGGGCATAAAACAGGATAATCTTTATGTGTCGCAGCCACAAAAGATTCAATGTGCTCAAACATTTGGTAATGTGGCACAGCATGATTCATGCATTCATATCTTGCACAGAAAGCTTGGCCATGCCAGCTTCAGAGTGTTGCAAAGGATGCCAGAGTTTGCAGAGGGATTAAACCTTGAAAGGGTGTAAGGCATACTTAGACTGCAATATGTAAATCATCGAAATCCATGGTGTTCCCATTGAGCAAGAAGAGCACAAGGCAGACAACAAGAGTTCTAGGGCTGGTACATGCAGATTTAGTAGTACCAATCCAAGCCAGCTTGGGAGGAGCCAGGTATGCGCTGGTCATTGTAGATGATTTCAGCAGATTTGGTTTCTGTTATTTGCTGAAAAGCAAAACAGAGGTGCTGCAGAAGTTCAAGCAATGGGTGAGCTTCACAGAAAGAAGATATAGGTAACAGGTATGCCAGCTGCAAACTGACAGAGGTTCAAAATTCTTGTCAGCAAGTTTTCAATAGTGGTTGGGACAGCTAGGAATAGGACATAGACCAGTGATGGTGAACCTTTTAGAGACCGAGTGTCCAAACTGCAACCCAAAACCCACTTATGCATCGTCGGGTGCCGGGTGGGTGTGGCCCATTGGCTGGGTGTGGCCCATTGGCTGGGTGTGGCCAATTGGGGGGGGTGGTCCATTGGGTGGGTGTGGCTTCGGTGGTAACAGCAGACTGGGTGGGACTAAAAAGTTCAATCAATCAATTCCAACTTTGAAAGATCTTTTTTTTCCCCGCGAGAAGTTGAAATTGACTGATTGATTGAACATTTATTTTTTGCACACGGTAGCGGAGGCCTAAAGCGAAAAGGTTTTATAAAACCCAGCTGAAGGACTGGGGCGACGGCGCGCGTGCCCACAGAGAGGGCTCTGAATGCCGCCTCTGGCACCCATGCCATAGGTTCACCACTACTGACATAGACACACAAATCCGTACACAGCAGCTGAGAATGGCGTGGCTGAAAGACAGAATGGAGTCTTGCAGACCATGAAAGACTCACTGCTGGAGGATTCTGCTCTGAGCAGGTCATATTGGGGCAAAGCCATGTTGACTGCTAATTATTTGGTCAATAGGCTGTGGAGTTCCTCTATAAATGATACTTCATATGCTGTGCTATATGTGAGAAAGCCATCTCTAGCACATTTAAGGGTGTTTGGAAGCAATGCATGGGTGCATATTTGAAAGACAATTAGGAGAAAGGGGCAACCAAAGGCTAGAAAGCTCAGGTTTATGGGCTATGAGCCTGGCTCAAAGAGCTATCACTTTAGCGATGGAAGCAGAAGGATAGTAATTTCCAGATCTGCTAGCTTTGCAGAGCAGAATTGGGGCAGAATTGATGCCAATTGTGGGGATGATCCACTTAGTGATGGTGACTCACTTAGTGATGGTGTCAGTGTTCAGGGAGGAGAAACTGAAAAAGGAGGAAAGGTTTAATGTATTGAATGTGTGCTTATTTTGGGGGCTTATTTTTGTGCTGGAAAGCTGTAAAACTCTAACACAACATTTCATGTAATAGATTTTAGTACAGATTAGTGAAGTAATGCTTTCTTTATTGAAGAAAATTAGCATCTACTGGGCTTCAGAAGAAAGCCCACCTGAACCCCTGCTTAGAGCAAATTTCTTCCTTCTACACATGCTTGCAACAATTGTTTAAATTTTAAATCCAACTCCTCTGGAGTATAGTCAACACTGAAAGAGATGAATAGGCTGATGTAAATCAACTTCCTATATTCTTTGAGATGAAGCTATCTCTAATCATCATCAATATATGTATGGACTACTCCAGTGGTGGCGAACCTATGGCACGGGTGCCAGAGGCGGCACTCAGAGCCCTCTCTGTGGGCATGCGCGCTGTTGCCCCAGTCCTAGGCCTTCAGCTGGGTTTTATAAAACCTTTTTGCTTTAGGCCTCCGCTGCCATGTACAAAAAAAAGGTTCAATCAATCAATCAATTTCAACTTCTCGCGGGAAAAAAAAGATCTTGCAAAGTTGGAATTGATTGATTGAACTTTTTAGTCCCACCCAATCTGCCGTTACCACCGCAGCCACATCCACCCAATGGGCCACATACCCCCAATTGGCCACACCCAGCCAATGAACCACACCCATACGGCACCCGATGATGCATAGGTGGTTTTGGGTTGCAGTTTGGGCACTCGGTCTCTAAAAGGTTCGCCATCACTGGAGTACTCTCTCTTGGCATCCCCTACTTCTATCCCCCTCTGTCACAAAAACACTCTTATAAAATGTAATACAATTATAGATCAGAAAGACAAAAAACAAAAGAAACCCCACAAATAAACACAATATGTACTCAAATATCAGCTTGCATTAAATTGCCTAATATGAGTAAATTAATTTGTTCTGACATAATTATTTTACAGGAAGCATAATAGCATGTCTCTATTCAAAGACATATTCAATATGACTAAGATCTGTTTTTGTTTTTATGTTGATACAATATTTCATCTGATGGATTATATTTGCTTAAGACTTACTGTTCAGGAAATGGGAAAAACCTATTATAAACTCTATGTGGGGTTAATTTAGCTCACAGTCTGGTTGTTAAAAGCTTTCAGGTATACCAGTTTTATGTCATTTATCTACTCAAAAGGTGAACCAGAATGATGTAAACAAGAAGAAAAGAGATAAGCAAGAGGTCTCCTTATAACCACAATTATCCCTAATTACCACTGATATTTCTTATGGGAACTTCAATAGTGAGATCTATCATTCTTCCTGATAGAATATGAAGCATTTTATTCCAACATTAGTGTCATCAGAATACACAACTTCCTATTCCAGAAAATGCAACTTTGTTCCAAACCACACACTTTGAACAACAATGTAGGTAACAAATTCTATAAAAAGAAATGATGACAGGAACATCAATGGGGGTTGAAAAAAGTCAAGACAGTGGGCATGTGATTGTAATTCCATTTTTACTTGTATGTGACATTCATAGACACATGTTAAAAAAGGGAGGTGTTTCGATTACACAGTTGCCCATCTAATCTTGACATTTTTGACCCTCCTTTCCCTAGACATCTCTAAAATATGGTTAGTATAAAAACACTCCTAATTATATATCACATAATTTATTATCGAACATATGCTGTTTGAGTACTCAGAACAATATTTTATTTATTTATATCCAGCCTTTATTATTTTTATAAATAACTCAAGGCAGTGAATATATTCAACACATCTTCTGCCTCCTATTTTCTCCACAATAAAACCCTGTGAGGTGGATTGTGCTGAGAGAATGACTGGCCCAAGGTCACCCAACTGGCTTTCATGCTTATGGCAGGATTAGAATTCATAGTCTCCCATGTTCTAGCCTGGTACCTTAACCACTAAATCAAACTGGCTCTCAGATATCTATATTTATCTATATCTATCTCTTTTATATCTATCTATATGCATATCCATATCTATCTACATACACACATATACTGTACATAGTATATGTATGTATGTGTATATGTATGTGTGTGTAGTATGTGCATGTGCGTGTATACCAAGGACCAAGAAATTTAGATTGTTTGCCATATTAGTGCCCTAGGCTGGATTATTGTACCCCAGTTATGATTTTCAGTGTTACTAACATGTTCACAGCCAGAGTTCTGTACATTCAAAGAACAAGAAAGACAGGAGTTGATAGAAATGCTCCTCATCTACTGCAAAATCTGCTGTAGGTTCTTTAAAGTCAATCAGCAAATAATTTTTAAGCTTCAATTGCTTAATATTAGAACCAAAAAAGTGTCATCCTGACTATTTTGTACTACTATACTGAAGGGAAGAAAGCTGAGAGATGGAATGATTTGGATATTTATTTGATTTTTGGGTAGATTGTCACAGAGAAAATCTACTTATGTGGTTGCTAAAAATCAAAATGTAGCTGATGGCACGCAATCAATTTATATATGCTAATTACTTGTGTTAAAAGCAGGAACTAATACTTGAATCCTATTGGCTGCCACCTAGTTGCCGAGTGTATAAATAGGGGTGGAGCGGCAGTTATCCAGGCTTTTGTTTAAACCTTAAATAAAGAGTTGTTGTTCACCTGCTGCCTCGTCGATGCCTCAGCGAGCACCAAACTTAACAGTGGCAACGAAGGTGAGATGTGCTGCCAAACTCGAAGAGCTGAGTCACTAAGGGGGTAAGCCAAGTGACGATGCCTTGGTTCCCATCCCCCCCATTCCTGCCAGTATGAAAATGCTGGAGGAAGAGCGCTCCCAAGGAACCGTTCCGGGGAGATTAAAAGAAGCCTTGGCAGCACAAGGCATTGCGAGGCCAAAGACAACGAAAACAACTCACCATGGCCAAACTCAGGAAACTCTCAGAATTTGACGTCGCACATCCAGAGAGGTGGAGCTCGTACGCAGCGAGAATCGAGAACTACTTAAGAGTCAACCAAGTTTGTGAGGACAGCTTGAAGGCCGCAATGCTGTTGTGCATTTGTGGCCAGGTGACGTTCGAAATCGCCGAAAACTTAGTTACTCCAGCTCCGCTTGAATCTGTTGCTTATTCTGAACTTAAGAAAATGCTCAAAGAACACTTTGAGCCGAAGCTATCGGTCATTGCCTGGAGTCACACCTTCGAACGAATAGACCAATGACCGGGCGAATCGACTGCTGAATTCGTAGCTGCCCTTCGTCAAGCGGCCCGATCCTGTGAGTTCCAAGATCTTGAAGAGAGGCTGCGAGACCACTTAGTGTGCGGGTTAAGAAGCAGGGATCTCCAACAGAAATTGTTCGCTAAAGAGACTATTTCATTTCAAGATGCCCTAAGAGAGATCACAGCTGAGGAAGCCACCGGGGGGGGGGGGGCATCAAGGCCTTACGGCTCTCCAGGAGCACTCCCTGCATAGAGGCCATCCAACAGGAGGGCGCTGAGAGGGTCGAAGACTACGAATCGGATCAAGAGATCGATCAGCTACAGCAGCCACCAGAAAGAAGGCCACAATGCCCAGTTGACAAGGCAGTTCCCTTCTCTAGATGTGCAGGGTGTGGAGGCCGACACAAATGCGCGGACTGCAGGTTCCACACAGCAACGTGCTAGGTGTGTAGCAAACAGGGCCACATCGCCGCAGTCTCTCAGTGTCGTCAGAGAGAGAGTCCACTAGAAGAGTTTCCCCAGAAAGGTACCAGGGCCCCAGGGCATCACAGGGTGGGCTATTGCGCCACTAGGAGGAGTGTACTTAGAACAGGAGCGTACTTAGAACATCGCCCTCTTAAGGAAAAACTGTGGCTCAGAGTCAAGCTGCAGGGGGTTCCATGCAACATGGAACTAGATACGGGGTCCACATTATCCATAATTTCCCAGGGGACTTTCAAACACATTTGCAGTCACAGCGGCAAGAGAGTTAAGCTCAAGCTGTCGAACCTCGTCTTAACGGATTTCCAAAACTCCCGAGTAACAGTCAAGGGGGAAGCTACACTCAGGGTGCAATTCAAGGGATTTGAGTGCCCCCTGGTAGTAGTTGAGGGCAATAGCACAAGCCTCATTGGGCTTGATTGGTTTGATGCATTGGGAATCAATGTAATTGGAATAAACAGCACACAAGCAGTGGACTTAGCGGCAGTTTGCCGGGAGTTTGCTGACATTTTTAGCCCTCACTTGGGGAAATATAAGGGTCCTCCCATAGCTCTTTGGCTTGGTCCTGCCATAACTCCAATAAGGATCAAGCCACATAGAGTGCCCTTCGCCTTCAAGCAGAAGATCGATGCAGAGCTGGATAAGCTGGTGCAGCAAGGCATCCTGCAGCCAGTTGATAGCAGTCAATGGGAAACCCCCATAGTTATGCCACTTAAGGCCAATGGAGAGGTGCGAATATGTGCAGATTACAAGTGCACTATCAATAAAGCACTCCAACAACATGCATATCCGGTGCCTGTAGTCAGCTACATTTTGGCGTCATTACAGGGAGGTCGCATCTTTGCTAAGTTAGATTTGGCTCAAGCCTATCAGCAACTGCCGGTGGATGATGCCACAGCAGAAGCTCAAACCATAGTTACTCACAGGGGAGCTTTCAAGGTTAAGCACCTACAATTCGGGGTCAGTATTGCCCCAGGCCTCTTCCAGAGAGTGATGGAGCGCACGCTCAAGGGTATTCCACGCGTGTGCCCATATTTCAATGATGTCCTCATAGCTGGGGAATCGGTCAAAAAATTGGCAGAACGGCTCAAGGCCGTCCTTCAGGCTTCTGTGAAGCAGGGCTGAAACTGAAGTGGGAGAAATGTAAGATTGGGGTAGCTTCAACTGAGTTCCTCGGTTTCCGAATAGATGCCCAAGGCATTCATCCTGCTGAATCCAAGCTCAAAGCAATTCAGCAGGCCCCCAGTCCAAAATCAAAGGGGGAGCTCCAACTGTTTTTAGGACTGCTCAATTTTTATCATGCCTTCCTACCTCACAAGGCCGCAGTGGCAGAGCCATTACACTGGCCTTGGACAAACATGCACAGTGAAAGTGGACCAGCGTCCATGATAGGAGCTTCTCAGCAGTCAAATCACTGCTGTCTTCAAACTCCATTTTGATGCATTTTAACGAAAATCTGCCTGTCTGCATCACTTGTGATATGTCACATATCACATATGGGGTTGGTGCTGTGCAGAATCATTTAATGGCTGATGGAAGGCAGATTCCAATAGCCTATTATTCGAGGACCTTGTCCTCTGCAGAGCGTAATTACGCTCAAATAGATAAAGAGGCCTTGGCCATAGTGGCAGGGATCAAGAAGTTTCATAACTATCTATATGGTAGGCCCTTCACGGTCTTCACAGACCACAAGCCACTCCTGGGGTTGTTCACAACGAACAAGCAAACACCCCAGACCATATCTCCTAGGATGTTGAGATGGTCAATATTCCTGTCAGCATATAATTTTAGTTTGATTCATAAACCAGGGAAATGGGCCATGCAGATGGTCTTAGCAGACTGCCTTTGCCGCATTAAGAGCCTGACCCCGCTCCAGCCACATGCATCCTGGTTATCCAGGATCTGCCTGAGTCTCCCCTTAACGCAGGGGACGTGGCTGCAGAGACAGCTTCAGACACAACGCTAAGCCGAGTGTTGAACTGGGTGCTCCCAGGGTGGCCAGAAACTAGTCCGGGGCCTAACTTCCAAAGTTTCAGTAGAAGGAAGGATGAGTTGTCAGCTCACAGGGGGGGTGTCTTGTGGGGTAGTTGGGTTGTAGTCCCGAACTCACTGAGGACTAGTGTCTTGGAGTCTCTGCATGAGGGACATCTGGGAATAGTCCGGATGAAGGCACTCGCAAGAAGCTACCTTTGGTGGCCTGGACTGGACAAAGATATTGAGGCTCAGGTACACAGCTGCCACATTTGCCAGCAATCTAGGCCAGAGATGCCCCACGTCCCAGTCCACCAATGGGAAACCACACATGCCCCCTGGTCCAGGATCCACATTGATTATGCAGGGCCTTTCCAGGGCCTTTCCAGGGACAACTCTTCCTCATTGTGGTGGACAGTCACTCCAAGTGGTTAGAGGTCGCACCTGTCCCCACTATGACTACTGCCAGGAGCTGCGGAGAATCTTTGCCAGACACGGGTTACCCGACGTGATTGTCTCAGACAATGGGGCTCAATTTACTGCCTCAGAATTTCAGTCCTTTTTAAGGGCTAACATGATGAGGCACGCCACATCAGCCCCCTTTCACCCGGCCTCAAACGGCCAAGCGGAGCACATGGTTTGAACAACTAAAGAATCCTTGAAGAGGATAGTAACTGGTAACTGGCAGCACAGACTGGCAGATTTCCTACTCTGCCAACGCACCCCCCCATGCATGTCCATGGGCAGAAGTCCAGCAGAATTAAGATGGGGCCGGTGTTTGATCCCAAAGCTGGATCGCTTACATCCAGATAGAGTTGCCTCACAAGCAACACAGCCAAAGGCACCACGGCACTTGCAAGTTGGCGACCTGGTCTGGGCGAGGAACTACAGGCAAGAGGCATTGTGGGTGGTAGCTGTGGTTTGTAAGGTGACTGGGCCACTTTCATATGAAGTGGTCCTGGAAGATGGTCGCATGCTACGCAGGCACATCGACCAACTGCGGCGGAGGTTAGCAACCCAGCCAATAACTCATGACTCTAGTGACAGTCAAACTCTGGAGCAGCACGATTGCAGTAGTGCATCTGATGCTGCCAGTGACGGTGGAGCTCTCCGACTAAGGGACGAGATTCAAGCATCCGGTGAGTCAGTCCCAACCACTGGGCAATGCTAGCAGACGGCTCCATTTTCAGGACTGTGGACTCTGTTCCACCTGTGGACACTGGCTCGGGTCTACCAGGACACACCAGCCACAGAGACTCGATTCCACCCATGACAGATGGGTCCCATAGCCGCGGTCTTCCAAGCCTGGCAGGTGAGCTGAAAGACCGGGGGCCTTCAGCAGTTCCGAGGCGTTCAGAAAGGGCGAAAAGGCCACCAATGTATTTAAGGGAATATGTTCAACAAATGTCCTTATGAACTATCTAGGGGGAAGGGGTGTAATGTATTGAGGTGAATTACTTGGAAATGTTGAACAAACGGTCATAAGACTCTGTCAGTTAAGAGCCAGACTTTCTGTCTACATGCTAATTACTTGTGTTAAAAGCAGGAACTAATACTTGAATCCTATTGGCCGCCACCTAGTTGCTGAGTGTATAAATAGGGGTGGAGCGGCAGTTATCCAGGCTTCTGTTTAAACCTTAAATAAAGAGTTGTTTGTTCACCTGCTGCCTCATCAATACCACAGCGAGCACCAAACTTAACACCTGAGGTCTGCCCATCATAATAAATATGCATTTTTATATCATACTTTAGTTTTTCCTGATATCTTGAGTATTTAATTCATATTTACCTATGTTCTTCTAATTTGATTTTTAAACTAATCTTCCACTAGCTTTTTCCAAAGACCTCCTTTTCAACTCATTACTGTAGAATTTTGACTTTGCCTTTTCCTATATCTCTTAAGCATATCACTCTTTTTATTTTGTACCATCATGTGTACTGTTTAAACCTTCATATTTTGCAGACATGAGGAAGAATTTTTGTAATTCTTCAAAATACCATTTGTAAATTTCAGAAGATGGCCGGTATTGTAAAGACAAACTCTGCAGACCATGACATAAGGTAATAACTCCATTGATTTAATGGTAACAAATATGCAATCGAGAGGAAAAAATCATGCTATTTCATGTAAAATTAGCTTTGATCTCTCAAAGCTAATTCTTTTCCTTTCTGAAAATTTGCATTAATTGGGATAACAGTCCACTTTTCCCTCTACCCATATAGACAAGATTCTGAAAGAGAGAAAGAAAAAATTCTGATAAAATTAGATTGGTGGGGAAATCAAGCAATTTTAACCAAACACTTCGTATTCTGTAGAAAAGACAATTGATAACAATGACCTAACACTGCATCTATATGTGATGGTCAAGGTCTCAAAAATGATAATATAAAAAGAATCTTTGCTATTATGATCCTAAAAGTCACATCAGGTTTAATGTGATGAATATAATTCTACATAAAGAACTAAAAGTCAAGTCAAGGGGGAAAGGTTCTCAATGACATCACTATGAACTGGACACCCTTTAAAAACTGAAATTTGTCACTATAGTTTAGTATTTATTTATTGTTACAATACACACATTTTTGAATGCACATAGTATTCCATAAAGCTGTACTCAATAGAGCAGGGCTTTTCAACCAGTGGTACGGGTACCACCTGTGATACATTGGCATCTGGCAGGTGGTACACAAGCATCCTAAAAAAGTGGTAGCAGGGGAGGAGAATGAGTTGAACCAGTGGTAGCACCGCACAAGCCTGAACAAGAGATGGCTGGAGCTGCAGGGCTGTCAGAGCTCAGCGGAAGCGCCAGGATCGGCACTTCTTCAGGACTGTCTGGGCTCAGTGGAAGTGCCAGGATCAGTGCCAGGCTCCAGCTGGAGCTCGGCGCTCATCCTGGTGCTTCTGCTGAGCCCAAAAGAAGCACCAATCAGCTGGAATGTTGCAGCATCTCCAGGGTCTTGTGATTTACATTCACATGCTTGGCAACTGATTCATATTTATGACAGTCACAGCGTCCCAGGGTCATGTGAAGTGACCAAAACCTGCTGCAACCACCCAGCAGACGGGTGGAATAAAAACCAAACACCCTCCACCCCACTCCCGCTGCCAATCCTCAACAGAAATGCTCACAACAATGAAAACCTCAGACAGAAGGAAGAGCGCCGCCGGGTGGGCAGACAGGTGTCTTGCTCAGCTGTGGCTTGGGAGGCACTTTTTTTAGTGCCATTGTAACTTTGAACAGTCATTAAGTGAACTGTTGTAAGTTGAGGACTACCTGTACTTCATCACTTTTTTCCTTTTTTTGGTCATCATGTTTTTGACAGCTTGCTAGGTGACTGGTGGTACCCGGATATTGCCATATCCTAAAAATGGTACAATGGGTGAAAAGGTTGAAAAGCCCTGCAATAGAGTATAGGAGCATTGTTATAACCCCACGTCTATGAATACCAAAACTTTAACAAATGAAGAAAACAATAAATGCAAATAATTCTCATGTAAATATACAGGTAATCCATTTAGCACAGGGCTTTTTCAACCTTGCGCTGATCCTGGTGCTTCCGCTGAGCCTGGTGCTGATCCTGGTGCTTCAGCTGAGCCCTGACAGCCCCGAAGAAGCGTCGATCAGCTGGAGCCTGGCGCTGATCCTGGTGCTTCCGCTGAGCCCTGACAGCCCTGCAGCTCCAGCCATCTCTTGCTCAGGCTTGTCTGGTGCTGCCACTGGTTCAGCTCATTCCCCTCCCCCGCTACCACTTTTCTAGGATGGTCACGTACCACCTCCCAGGTGCCAATGTACCACAGGTGGTACCCGTACCACTGGTTGAAAAGCCCTGATTTAGCATATGCCACAAAACTAGAATTCTAGTTAATCTGGCCAAAAGCATATTATCTAGTCCATTATTAAACCTTAGGAAGCCAAAACCTAAACTTTCATATTTGTAGTGAGGAAGAGTTTCAGTACAGTAGGACAGGGCTTTTCACACTAAGCCTGTTTCATACTGCCAATTTTCAGCAGTTCCATTAACAAAATTTAATAGAGTGATCAATCAGAATAGGGTACAAAAATGTTTGGGGATGAGAGGGCTACAATAGGTATGCTTACCACAACAAAGGAAATGCGCTATCAGCAATGACCATCCAGCCTCTTCTTAAATATTATGAAGCATCAGGTTTGTTTCAAGAAAGGGCTACAGCCAGTGCTTTTTTTTCTAAAAAAAAAAAAAAAAGGTGCCGGAACTCACATACATCATACAACCCACCTTGCCTACCCTACAAGATTCCATCCCAAAAAAGTGCCGGAACTCCATTCTGGGTGTTCTATGAGAAAAAAATCCCTGGCTACAACAGATACAAGACAGGAAAAATACAAGCCAATAACTTTGCATAGTTTGATTCATGTTTTCATCATCAGAATGCAAGTGCAGGACTACATCAATTTCTAGTTATAACCCCTTAGAAATATTATAAACTAAAGTACCAACTAAGAATTGGAAGATGAGTATATTGTTGATACATTGGAACAATTCATTTAAGTTATTCAAATTTAATTTTTTTAATGATTTTTACAAACAATGGATAAAGCATATTGGGTGTAAGGACCCATCCCACTTTGCATCTTAAGAAGACAGAACTCCTGGAATATTTCTTCCAACAGGCATCTTTATTAAGAGAAAGCTGGATGCAGGCGTTCTAGACAGGACTTGGGTCCAAGCTCTCCCATTCAAGGTTTTAAGGGATCCCCCATTAGCCACACCTCATCACCCCCTTCTCCCAGTGACAATCCCAGGCATTACATTCTCACCCCCTTTTCCTCACTGCTAGGAGGAGACTTCAGAAAGGATTACATGAAAGCTAATGACCCCCATTGTTATTGATAGTCCTTTTGGTGATATCCACATCCAGTCCCTTTGAAGTAGACTGAAAGAAGTGAGGGCCATAAAGCCCCTTTGTTCACCCCCTTCCCTTCATCGTATGACAGAATCCAGAGCAGGCAGAAATGCGGTTTTTTCATAGTTGATAACTAGAGATGGAATATATTTGGATTCTGACATCCTGCCCCCTTAAAAATAAGAGATCCACCTGAAAGAAAACAAAACAGGTATAAAAGTTAGTCAGGCTTGTTAGGATACTCTGTGTGAAACTTCTTTAATAGCTTCAGGGCTCTGACATGACGTTTATGGACCCACTCATTTTGCGAGGCAGGGAGGTGTTTCCATGCAACTAGGTACTGAGTCGCTCCATGATATCTCCTAGAATCTAAGATTTCCTTTATCTCGAAGTGTTGTTCGCCCTCTACCATGATTGGAGGTGGTGGTGGGGGGATTTTAGGCTGTAATGATGACTGATGCTCTCTTTTCAGCAAGCTGCAATGAAAAATTGGGTGTATTTGCCTGAGATTTTTTGGTAATTCTAATTCTACTGTTACTGGGTTTATGATTATTTTAATTGGAAAAGGCCCTATATATTTTGGTCCCACTTTTTTACATGGTTGTAGGGACTTCAGGTATTTTGTAGATAAGTACACCATTTCTCCTATAATGAATGGTGTAGGCTCAATCCTTTTTTTATCGGCTTGTGCTTTGTATGCCTGCCTAGCTTCATCTAGTGCTTTTCTAACTATTGGCCAGGTGTTTTGTAATTGTTCCATTCATTCTTTCAGTGATGGGATCATTGGTTCGTTTGGGGTTAATTCTGGCATGGGGTTGAAACTTTGACCGTTGGCTATTTGAAAAGGAGTGTAACCTGTGCTGGAGTGGACTGCATTATTGTAGGCAACTTCTGCGAAAGGTAGTAGGTCCGTCCACGTTTTCTGCTGATAATCAATAAAACATCTTAAATATTGCTCAAGTACTGAGTGACACCATTCTGTTTGTCCATCCCCCTGTGGATGATGGCTAGATGTCAGTCCCTGAGTGGTTCCTAAGAGGGATAAAAATTCCTTCAAAAATGCAGACGTAAATTGCACTCCCCTATCAGAGATGATGCGTTGGGGTGCTCCATGCAATCTGTAAATATGCTGGACAAAAAGTTTCGCTAAGGCTTTTGCAGTGGGAATCTTTTGGCAAGGGATAAAGTGTACCTGTTTGGAAAACAAGTCCGTGACCGTCCAGACAA
>NW_015389213.1:52118-67730 GCF_001527695.2 Protobothrops mucrosquamatus
TCCCTTAGGTCTAGTTTAGAAAAATTTTTCCCTTTCGAGAGGTGTGACAACATGTCTTTCATGAGAGGCAGAGGGTATAGATTGCTTTCACTGATTGTATTCAGGGCCCTATAATCCACGCATAAGCGTAAAGAGCCGTCCTTCTTTTCCCTAAAGAGGACCGGGGCAGCCACTTTAGGCTTGGCTGGCTCAATGAACCACCTTTCTAGGTTTTTCTTTATGAATCTTTCCATTTCCTCCTTCTCCTTTGGGCTCATGGAGTATAATCTGGGCTTCGGGTGTTTTGCCCCAGGTTTGAATTCAATGGCACAGTCTGTGGGCCGGTGGTGGGGGGAGCTCATCCGCCCTCTCCTCACTGAAAACTTCAGCAAGGACTCTGTATTCCTCTCGTATTTCTGGTAGTCCCTTTTCCTCTCCCATGGATGCTTTTTCTGTTCTTGATTCTGGTAGCCCCCCTTGGGATTTTAAGTCCATAGGGTCCCCCTTCGGGAATTTGATTTCTGCCGTCCTCCAATTCACCCAGGGGTTCCATTTTTGTATAACCATTCCATCCCTAAGATCATTGGACATTCCATGCCTGGGGTCACCACAAACATTATGTCCTCCTCATGTTTGCCCAGGGAGAGGTGTATTGGTAAAGTGGCTAGGGTAGCTGGCACCCCCCCTGCTATGGACCCATCTAACTGGCCAAATGAGATTGGTTGTTCCAGTCTACTCGACGGAATGCCCAGATTCCCCACTAGTGTCGGGCTAATGAGGCAGCGGGTGCAGCCAGAGTCTATTAATGCTCTCACCCTCATAGCTTCGGCCATGGGGGGAATGAATATAGTCACTGTCTTGAGGATGGGTGCGATGTGTCCACTTACCAGGGGTTTGCCCTCCGAGCTGTCATCTGAGGCGTCCACCGGCCCTGCGGTGTAGGCTGGGGTTCTTTTCCCCTGCTGAGCAGAGGTGGGGGATTCCACAGCTTCCATCATTCTCATGGCAGGTTCTTTTGGCTTAGCTGGAGGCTTTCCTGAGTTACTGGCCGGTGATCTGTTTGGGTTGTGTTGGGTGGCTCTTGAGCGGCATTCTACAGCTCGGTGCCCTTCTTTCCCGCACTTGAAACACCCCGGTTGCTTCTTGGCCGTGTCCAATGGTTTCACTGGTTCGCATGTCAGCTCAGGCGGTGAGCGGCTCCATTGTTTTCCTCAGCGGTGCCTCTTCAATATGTCGATCTCTGCTTCCTCTGCCAAGACGTACCATTCCTCAAGTTGGTGTGGGTCCCCTCGGGGCAGGCAAGTATCATATAGGTCATAATTTAGTCCGTCTTTGAAATGGCTAAGGAGGATGTCTTCTGGCCAGTTCAGTTTGCTGGCAATGGCCCGGAATTCTTGTGTATATTCGGCTACCAGGCATTTGCCTTGCCTCATCGTTTTTATCCTTTCGCGGGCTTTGCGATCAGCCAGGGGGTCCTCAAATCGTCTTCTCAGGGAGGACATAAAGCGGTTGAAGTCGTTGAGCTCTGGGGCATTGGAGTCGTGCAAGTTCACCACCCAATCTGCGGCCGGCCCGTCTAAGGCAGATTGCACAATCCGGATACAGGCTTTGTCGCTGGGGATGTCCTGCCCGTATTCCTCCATGTAGCTGAGGACTTGGGTTAGGAAAAATCCCAAGCGTGTTGGCTCCCCTTTGAATTTCACCTCCAGCGGCGGACGTCTTTGAATGGATCCGTGCCTTCGTTCTCGGTGGTAGTCTCTTCCATTCAGATTTCCATCTGTGGTTCGGCGGAGAGTGGGGACTACTGGATCAGCAGATGTCCCCGGGGCTGCAGGTTCCACTTCCCCTTCGTTGTCTCTCCCTTTGCGGCTCCAGGAGCTGGGGCGGGCGTAGGGCTCAGGATTCTCCTCTCCTAGGGAGCTGAGAGTTCGCTTCATTAGGTCGATTGCTTTCTCTAGGATCCAGCCTGAGTACGGTGCCCAGCTCCCTTCCTCTTCACTTGCGTGCAGGGATTTCTCCATCTCCTGCTTCCATTCTGGTTGTTTGGGCCCCCGTCTCAGAGTCACCTTTCTTGATTTCTTTCCCCACTCGCCTTTCTTTCCAACGTCCATTGACCACCGAGGTTTGTGGTCCCGTGTCTCCACCACCTCTTCTCCTGAGGATTCTGACCTCTCAGATCCCGACAGCTGGCAGGGTTTCAGCCGGGGCAGCGGCTCCCTTTCCGGGGAGTTTTCTCCCTTCCTTGCTCCACCGTCTGACATGGTAATTTTTGCAAAGTCCCCCGGCAAGGATCTTCCTTCCAGGTGGACTAATTTTGCAAGTCCTGTCTAATGTAAGGACCCACCCCACTTTGCATCTTAAGAAGACAGAACTCCTGGAATATTTCTTCCAACAGGCATCTTTATTAAGAGAAAGCTGGTTGCAGGTGTTATAGACAGGACTTGGGGTCCAAGCTCTCCCATTCAAGGTTTTAAGGGATCCCCCAGTAGCCCCACCCCATCACCCCCTTCTTCCAGCGACAGTTCCAGGCATTACATTCCCACCCCCTTTTCCTCACTGCAGAGGAGGAGAGACTTCAGAAAGGATTACGTGAAAGGTAATGACCCCAATTGTTATTGTTAGTCCTTTTGGTGATATCCACACCCAGTCCCTTTGAAGTATACTGAAGGAAGTGAGGGCCATAAAGCCCCTTTGTTCACCCCCTTCCCTTCATTGTATGACAGAATCCAGAGCAGGCAGAAATGCAGTTTTTCATAGTTGATAACTAGAGATGGAATATATTTGGATTCTGACATTGGGTATCATACCTCTATAAACTGCTTAATGTTTGACATTCAATTCATGCTGACTATACATGTTGCAGGAATGCCCAACAATCAAATAGAAAAGTCATATTTCAGCAACAAGATGGGCATTTTTATCAGATGTTTAATGTTTTACAAATAGATACCAATATTTGTAGAGTTATATTTTTAGATTGGAATAATTAATGGCATACCTTCATTCTGTTCCTGACTCTTATTACTAAATATAAAGTATTACTGAAGCAATAAACTGAGAACAAAAGTCCAGTTTGTATATATACTGTATGGGATATTTTTTTCTTTGGAAAAAAGTCAAGTGCAAGGAAGCCACAAGGATATAGTAACACTAAGCCAGAATGCTTTTTAAGGCCCTCTGAGATCAGGCATGGGAGCATTCATTAAAGCCAATAAAGGTTTGACACTTAAGGCTGGATGGTTAAAGTACACCATCTGTGTTGAATAGTAGGATGCCTAAATCAGCATCATTTATCACTTGGAGGCTTCTTCTTGGCTTCTACATCTCTCTTGATGTCTTCAATCTTCTTTGCAATGTTTGGAACATCATAGTTCTGGGCCAAATACATTCCAACTACATTGCCAACTGCAAAACCGAGCAAAAACTGAAACATGGTTGCCAGCTGTCACTCCCCGTCCCTTCCAAGTGGACATATCTTGCTTTTACTGTCTGGCATAATTTGATTCCTTGACAGATTCTTTCAGGATGATGACCTTAAGGGCTAAGGTTATGCGTCCAAAGGATCAACTTCCCATTACTGAAAGGTCAGCAATTATCTATAAAATAAACTGTAGGGGGTGTAGGAGCAATTATGTAGGCGAAACTTCTAAGAGGCTAAAAACACGCCTACAGGAGCACAAATTGGCAGTTAAACGAGCGGAGCCATACTCCCAGATTTGGACCCACATGTCCGAACAAGGACATGGTTTTGATTTTGAGAACACCCAAATCCTTGCCAATGACACCACAAAGGGAGGTCGCCTGCTAAAAGAGGCATGGTTCTCAGGAACTGATTCCATCAATCGCCATGTCGATTTGTGCCCCACGTATCAAGCCCTGAGAGCGTGGAATGTCAGCTGCCGCACAGACGGTTTTGGAGGATCCAACTTTGAGCTGCATGACCAGAAGAAGAAGATCCCCCCGGCACCTGCACCCCCCACCAACTGTTTACCCAACACCGGATGGACAACTTCCACTGGGTCATCAACGGATGGTCCTTGATGAACATTTTCCACGGGAACCAGCAAGGCATCTGAAAAGCAATCTTGTCATGGAATGGAGTAACAACATGCACAACGGTGGAACGGAGTTTGAAGGACAAGAGGATGGAGGGTTGAAAGACTGTAATAAAGAGGAACTCCTTTTCAATGGCACCAATAGGCATAGGATGACAACTCGTTCAAAACAGAGGGAAGGACAACATTCCCCCCCCAATGCTTTTAGCAACTCCCCGGCAGCAGTCTGAACAAGTGAGCGCTAGCAACGGGATGGTTACAGAGGGTGCCTGGGAGGGGTGTGAGGATGAGGAAACAAGAAGCGGGCGTATGCCACGCAGAACCGGGGGTAGGAGAGAAAAGAGAGAACCTTCGCTATGGTACGAGGGCAACAACAAGCAGGAATGAAGTGGAGACGTGGCGTGTAAGAGCAAAAGGGATGATCCCCCCCTCCCCTCTCCGGACCTGGGATGCAATCATGTATGGAATATGGGAGGTGCTACACGAAAGAATGCCGGCAGTTGCTGGCCCCTGAACATGCATAACCTTACAATAACGAAGGGAGCGGCACGAGAGGAAACACAGACTCGGAGAAGGAGAGGGGTGAATGATGACGTGAGCAGTATGCTGGAAGCATGGCAGGATCAGCTGGGGCCTGTTACTCGCTCCAGGAGCCGTAAACTGACATTCGGCAATGATATATAAGGCTTCAACCAGCTGTTGCCTTTTAGCCCTGACGATGTCAAACGTTTTGTTGACGAAAGCTAGGTAGATTAAACTTTTTATATGTATTCTCTTGGCGGTCTGTATTTATTTTGATAGTATGTATGTATGTACATACGTATGTATGTTGTCTTTTATAACATTGAAAATGTGAATCCTGGGAATGCACATATTAACACAATTGCAATGAAAAACGAACACCAGGATAAGAATAAACAGGCTGTTTAATACAAACAAGCCTGCCAGTAAAAAGTCACTGGACTATCCCATGGAATTTGTGAGGCGATACAGCAGACCATATCAGCCTCGCAGGAGCCCACACTCCAGTGTAACAACACGGACCACACGAACAACCCTCCCTTACATCAATGGTGTCTCCAAGGCCACGGCACGACTATTAGCCCCCTACAATGTGAACCGGATCAGACCCTGCATGCCAAGATCATGCACCCCAAAGGGCCGCTCCCTGACAACGAAAGATCCTCTGTAATTTACAGAATTAATTGCAAGAATCAGGACCAGGATCCATGAACATGAACTGGCAATTAAAAGGCAACAGCAACGCTCACAATTATGGGCCCATATGGCCAGTCATTGCCATATGTTTGACCTTGCCAACGTGGAGGCTATATCTCATGAGACCACTAAGGGCGGCCGCTTACTTAAGGAGGCCTGGTTGTCTGATGAACATTCCATCAATTGGCACATAGACCTCCTACCAGCCTACCAGACTCTCAGAAGGTGGGAGAAACAGCGTTGCGACCCACAAAGGAGATGACTAACTTGCCTCTTGCAAGATCGGAGTGACGGTATCATGGACGAGGTGGCGGCGACCCCCGGGGAAGATAGCGGATCTGCAGCACACCCAGACTACAACTTGGGGATCGATGTGCAGAACCGCCTCCTACCAAGGGGGAAAGGAGGTCAGGGGCAGGAACAACTGGACAGCTCTCTGCAGGACTGGGACGATGGCGCTGCAGGCGAGACAGTGAAGACCTCTATGGGAGGAGGCGACGGATTAGCGGTGTGCCACGGTTGCAGGCTGAGGATTGACGCACAGCTCTTTGGAATGAGAGGGGGGCAGGGAGCGCAAACACTCGAATAGCTATCTCTTGTAGGATTGGGGTGAGGGGATTACAGGCACGACGGCGATGGCTTCCGGAGAGGATGGCGACCTGACAGAGCGCCCGAGTTGCAACCTGAGAACCAACATCCAAGATCGCTCCAAAATGGGAAGGGAGGGAGGTAAGGAGCAGAAGTGGTTGAACAACCACCCCCCCCCCGGGGCAGGAACAATTGGACAGCTCCCTGCAGGACTGGGGCGGAGTTGTAGACAATATGGTGAAGACCTTTATGGGAGGAGGCGACGGATTAGTGGCACGCCACGGCCGCGAGCTAAGGATTGACGTGCAGAAGCGGCTTGGAACGAGGGGGGAGGCCGGGAACGGAAATGCTCGGACAGCTATCCCTTGCAGGATTGGGGCGGGGAGACTACAGGCGCGACGGTGATGGCCTCCAGAGAGGATGGCAACCTGACAGTGCGCCCGAGTTACAATTTGAGAATCAACATCCAAGATCGTTCCAAAACAGGGAGGGAGGTAAGGAGCAGAAGCTGTCGAATAATCACCCCCCCCCAGGTGCTCGCACGCACACCAGAAGAGCGACTGAAGACCAGAGGACAACCCTCGAGCCCACGGGCAGGTTGATGAACACAGAGCAGCTCAATGCATTATGGTTGATTGAAAGGAACGGGCCGATGATGCGCTCGAGAGGCAAGCAGCTATATAGGCGAGCTCCCAGATCTCCTTTTTATCCTTACTCTGACGACGTCGGCAGTTTGGCTGATGAAAGCTAAGTGGCTTTTTACTGGCAGGCTTGTTTGTATTAAACAGCCCTGCTTATTCTTATCCTGGTGTTTGTTTTTCCTTGCAATTGTGTTTATACACACACACACACACACACACGTATGTATGTATGTATGTATGTCATGAAATTGATAAACAAAAACAATCACCAGGATAAAATCATAAACAAAACTGTTTAATCTACAAAAGTACTGAGCTTTCGTCAGCCACACTGCTGACATTGTCAGAGTATAAAATGTGGCCGACGAAAGCTCAGTACTTTTGTAGATTAAACAGTTTTGTTTATGATTTTATCCTGGTGATCGTTTTTGTTTATCAATTTCATGACATGTGTATACCCAGGATTCGTGTTTTTATTATTAAGGACACGGACACGGACACACACACACACACACACACATCCCCTTTAATTATTTTCTCACTGTGAACTTGGCCTTTGGAAGTGCTAAATAAGGTCAGAAATATTGTAAAACATTTTGGGAACATATCTTTATTTTGTTTACCACAGTAACCTATATCTCTCTATACAGTATATTTTTGATAGCCTCAAATCATTATGAAGATCTATTTGTCAGGCACCTAATGATTCACATCTCAAAATATCCAGAATGTGGATGCTCAAGGAAGCAAAAGACTGAATAAGTCCTTTCCTAGAACATCCTCATTTACATGACAAATGCAACATGTAAAATATCTTGGAAAGACGATGAAAAACTTACATCATCAATGCTTTTAGTCACCCAACTGACACTCTGTTGCCTTGTTTTCCCACTGCATTCCTTATATCTGCTTTGCAAAATTCTCATATATGGCTTACTGTTCTTCCACTTCAGAAATCCAGGTGATCATTTTATTTATTATTCACTTTATTAAAATGAATGTGCCCAACTCTATTTTATAGTCTTAGTGAAAAATTAAATTACAAAAAAAACTAATAAAATACTTAAAAAATGAAAATGCATGGTAACTTACACATTTACCAGAAAACAGCTGATTTCAAGGCTTTTGTTTATTTGTATGTATTACTTTTGTTTTGCTTTTTTAAAAAAATCTTTAATTTATCAATTAGTTTATATGTTTAATTAAACAAAGCAGGAGTTAAGGACGATTTATTTAGGAAATTGCATGGCTATAGGTAAGTCATCACATTTAGTATTACATCTTCTTCAGCTAGCCTAAGTTATGCAATAAAACTTTAAAAGCTGTGGATATCAAGGATTCTTGCTCCTAATAATTTCCAAAATTTAAATTGCAGTTTCATATTTAATAATGAATGTTTTCTTTTAAATAGTTTCTCGCAGCTGTCATTTCTACCTCTCTGGCTTCAGTTCTCTTCTTTTTCTTCTTCTTCTTTAGATATATTGAGTAGTTTTTCCTTATCTATTATTTCCAGGAGAACTGCCAATGAGATCTCATTTCCAGCAAACAACAAGCTTTTCTTCTGTTGCAATTCAGGTCAGGGGACTACTAAAGCAAACAGAATGAGGCCCATCAAAAGGTTGGAAAGCACAATGCAGAGCCCTCTCAGATTCAGGTATCAAAACAGCTCACAATAGTGCTTTACAAACAGAACTTGAATACACCTGAGTTGCATGGTTACAGAAGAAAGCTTTAATCTGAATTTAAATTTCATTGTGGGTTTGAGTGGTTTGATGTAAGTTCTATGTTTAAGACCCAGGATTCTTATTGGTTTTTTTTATGTATTTAGTTAATGTGAAGCAGCTATGAGAAATGCACCTGACTTGCATTAAAGAATCCTTCCTTCCTTCCTTCCCTTCCTTTTCCCATACAGTGGCTCAAAGACAAAGTTACTGTCCCACACAAAGAACAATTTCAACTCATCAAAAACATTCTTCTTCTCTTTTAAGATGGGTTCTCTTTGAGAACCCATCAGAACCAGAGACTTTGCTTCTATAGCGCTTTTGCGCGAGCTGCATTGGCTGCCGGTAGCCTTCCGGGTGCGCTTCAAGGTGTTGATTATTATCTTTAAAGCGCTCCATGGCATCGGACCTGGTTACCTTCGAGACCGCCTCCTGCCACAGACTACCCCCCACCGACCTGTACGCTCTCACAGAGTGGGTCTCCTCAGGGTGCCGTCAGCCAGACAGTGCCGGCTNCCAGCTAGCGGGACTGGCCTAAGGGATTTTATAGGGGTTTTAAATTACTTTTAATTGGACATATTTAAATATTTCGTTTTAATTAAATTTTTAATTAGGCATAATATGTATATATGTTAGTATTTTATCGAATTTGTCAGCCGCCCTGAGTCCGTAAGGAGAAGGGCGGGATATAAATGCAATTAATAAAATAAATAAAATAAATAAATAAATGTGAAAAAATAAATCGTATCTTAAGGAGTATTTCCTTCTGATCCACAGCTGAACATGAACTGTTTATGCACATTTTAAGATTCCTTTTTTGAGAAACTACCATGAAGCCAGCCAATAAAAGAATACTAAATAGTTCTATTGATCTTTTTCATTTTATGCTAAAGCAGCGGTTCTCAACCTATGGGTCGCGACCCCATTTGGGGTCAATTGACCATTTCACGGGGGTCGCCAAGCAAGGCTGTCTGCCATTTTTCCCCCCTTTTCTGGCAGGTGCCTTACCTCCCTTGAGCTGGGCCAGCTGGTGGTCGGCCTGCTCCGTCTCTGCCGCTTGCCAGCTACGCCTCGGCCGGCGCAGGGGGCAGAACCACGCATGCGCGGTGCTCCCGGGTAGGGAAAGTCCTCGACTTACGACCGGTTTAGTCCTCGACTTACAACCGGTTTAGTCCTCGACTTACAACCGGTTTAGTCCTCGACTTACGACTGGTTTAGTCCTCGACTTACGACCGGTTGGGGGTCGCGGCATTAAAAAGATTGAGAACCACTGTGCTAAAGCAAAATAATGATCAGCCAGTTTCAGTTGATAATAAAATGAGAGGACACAATTATGCAGAAATAATTACCTTAATTTTATCTACCCTCAACTTATTTTTAATTTACATTATTCAGTTGTATATTATTATTGAGAATAAAGCACTTAATTTATACAAGTCATTTAGGAGCTGAAACAATCTGACCAAATTCAGTATATGAAGGTAGCTATTTATAATAAAATGAACTGCCAACTTTCCTTTTAGAAATATACTATATTCTTGAACTATTGTATTTTAATTAAATTACAAAATAACAAATATTTTCTGGACAGAAGTAGCATGAAACAATAGTAGCTCATACAATCGTGATCCACTAAATAAAATTTAAAAACAAAAACATTTTTGCTGGATAATTTTTATCAAGAATAAGATTCTGCATAGGTTCTTGCTATTTGTGTTGTTATTGCCAAATTACTTGTGCTGATGCAATTATTGCTACATAAAGCATGCAACTGGGTAAAAACAATATTACAATGATATAAAAATGAATGATACAATCCACCATATTCTACTCCACTAATACCAAAAGAGTAGTTTGTGCTCATTTCATGCAAGAAATATATTTCTGCCTTCTATGAATCTGAATTTCAAATTTTTAGTAAACGGATTCCCCAAAATTATAGGAAAGAAGCAATTTTCACATGACACTTTTGCTATCAAATGTGATTTTTTAAAAGCTATCAAATGTGATTCTTTAAAGCTTTACTTTCTCTACCTTCCCACATATATGCCCCATCTTAAACGTACAAGTTCAAAAGATTTCCTCTTATTTCAGAAACACCCTTCCTTCTTCTTTTACTCATAATAGCATTTTCAGCAAAAATATCAACTTCTTTCTGGCAATTTTATCAATGTATTTATACAAGCACAAGATAAGTTAGTTTACTGCAATCCTGTCAATAACACAGAATGAAACATAATGAATGTGATCAAAAACAGCCAGTGTAATGGATTCAATAAATATATCAATCTTTGCCTCTCATGTTAGACCTATAGACTTTTACAGTTCAGTTTTGATCTGTGGATGTACACTATCTAATATAACAAAGCAAAGGCTCTTTTCTTCATTCTGCTGCATATCCATTGACATAATTGTTATATCTTGTTCCAAGCAAGCCAAATCCTACACTTCCTGCAATTCTCATACATGAACTGTGAAATCTCAGAAGGCCTTCTATTTCCCAAGAAGACGTAACTGATTGGTAGGAAAGCAGGCCTAGATGAATATACAATTTGCAAAACAATTCTGCTTTTGTCCTTTGCAGAACAGACATACAATGGGTCTTTTAAGATACAAGAAATAGAGGAGGAAAAACATTCAAGCAATTGACAAAATCCCCCCCCCAAATAAATAAAATGCACATCATTAAGAAGTATCCACACTACCACCTTGTGGAATTTTCTTGCAAGAACAACATCTGTTTTTTTTTCTATCACCTCCCCTCACTCAAAAGTAGAAAAGTTTCTACTATATATAGTATTTTCCTGTTTTTTTGCATAATATTCTCTTATTTTCATACACATACACCACACATTATACATGGATGCCCGCATGCACATACACACATATGGGGGGAAATGTACCTGAGATGACAAAAGGTATCTCCTGTAGACTCTCAGAATCTTATAAATGCCTACAGGTCAGACAATTAATGGGCCTTTTGTTGAAATATTTAATTTCTCCAACCCTAAATATTGAAAGTTAAAATTAACTAGGCACTGAACATAACCACTTTCCAATGAATTTCTCCCAGCGGTCCAAAAATCTTTCTATCAAAATGAAATCCAAGAAAGAACATCTCTAGCAACTGAATAGCAACTCAAGATTAGAATGGTAAGAACAAGAATTCATAATTTTCATAATATTGCGTAATCTCCTATTTAAAGCCTAAGATAGTTATTCTTACCTTTCAGACATCTTGCAGCTAGCTCAGGTTAACATTCAGGCAAAGCCTATCAAGCAGGGCCATAACTGTTGTGATAAAAGGCTACCTATGGACTGGGGAATGAGGTTTAATTGACTTTATCCTTGGACCACAGCTTCAACATTGACAGCTGTGATTACTAGGGAAATGATTGCAAAGTGTGGTTAAGTAAATGGAAAAGCAACTTTCGAGGGGGGGAGGCATTTTATAAAGTGGAAATACTGAAATTGGGCATTTGGACATTGGTGAAGGATAAAGAATATTGTCTATCATTGGAGAAACTAATTTAACCTGACAAGTTGAACCTGGTATGGTGTGAGGGACAAGACAGCTGCAGCTGCTCACCCTTTCCAGAGCATCTGAGTGCCAAAGAGTTAGCAGCCTATACCAGAGTCCTGGCAGCATCTGGAACTTTCAAGTGCCTGCAGTGATTTGAGGTGGGGAAAGGAGATGAAGCCATCTCTTTCTCTCTCCCTCTCCCCCCCCCCAATTAGGATAATTCTTTCCTTAAACATCCTCCTAGGCCTTGGAAGCTGGAAAAGGGGCTGAGAGCAAGATGGCAATTTTGCAAAGGATGTGAGAGGAGGAGACTAATATGTTAGGCTGCCGATCTTATGACCCCTTTCATGGGTGGCTGCAGAAGGGAGAGTTCATCATTCACAGCACCCTGCAGACCAAAAGGGATGCATAGGAAAAGGAAGGCAGCTGCAGTGAAGGAAGAGGTGAATGAAAGCAGACCTGATGTCGGGCATTAAAGGCAGGCTGTTCGATCTCTTGAGTGTTAGTTCTAGGTTTGCTAACTTTCCACTGGAGAGTCAAGCCTGAGCAACCATTAATCAACCATTCCAGCCCAAAGGAGTTTTCTTTCTCCCCCTACAAACACGAGAAGGTACAGAGAATTCAAATGGAGAGAGACCCACTTTTTTGGGCGGATCTAGCAACACTATTGTCCCCTCCACCCCGGTAAAGACGCTCCAGCCTCCCCTACCCCTCCCTTTTTCAAAGCTATTTCCGTTATTCTTCCCATTTAATTCAGCTTCTCTTTTCAGATAAACAAATAACGAGGAAACCCATCCCGAATGCCAGTCCGTAAATTACGTGTTTTCTCATCTATTAAAAAGAAAAAGAAAAAAAATAGAACACCAAGCAGCCTCCGGAGATGGAAAGGAGGAGGAAGACCCGCTTAATGGTTCCAGAGAGCCCTAATCCCTCCCCATTCTAGCGGGGGAGGGCTAAAGCAATGCTCCGGCCGCCTGTTTTGCATTTCTCCCCACCCCCATCCCCGCTCGGTTCCCAAGAACAACCCCTGAGGTCCAGCTTCCCTGCATAATCTCCGTGAAGCGGCGGCAGTTTCCTCCTCTCTCTGTGTGCCCCCCGTACTGCAGATATCACCCCCTCCCCGCTGCACTCCGAGAGGCAGAACTACTTTGTAAACATCTCACACAGAGCTCCAAGCGTCGCCAAAGAACTGACTGCAGCAAAGTGGCCCCCACCCTCCAAATCAGGGTCCAGAATGTGTGGGTGATTGAGTGTGCGTGCGAAGAGAGGACGGTGTGTGTGTGTGGGGCGGATGAAATCCTCTAATGGTGGTGGTCGTGGGAAGAGGAGGAGGGCGACAGAAGAGGAAAAGAAAAGAGAAAGTCTTTGCCCCCTTTTCCCCCAATACGAAGATGGCAAAGAGGCGGGAAGCGGTGGGTGGGAGAGCAAAAATGACTGCAGCAAAGCAGTACCTCTATGGAGTACCGGCTGCAAACCAAAAACAAGGAAGAGAGAAAGGAAAGACTTCTAGATACACCTACCTTTGCCGAAAGAACTGCTGCTGTAGATGGAACAAGACCTTCCAGCGGATTTCTTCCCGGCGAATTTGGTCGGAATCTCATACCGCTGGAATGAGCGGAGTTCGCCGTCTCTCCCACCCACCCATTCCCTTTCCGTGTCCGTGAAATCCAACCCGAAGGATCGTTCTCGTGCGGAGGAATGCAACAGACCCCTGGGAAGGGGGGAGAGAAGAGCAATCAAACAACAACCCGCCCCCACGCTCAAGCACCCATGCACCCCACAAAACCTGGCCTCGGCACTAGGCTTGAAATAACCCGCTGCTCCTCGCTGCCAACGACCTACATTCAAAGGAGAAAATTCAGTACAAGCCGCGCGAGAAGAAGGCGAGTTGGGTCTCTGAGTAAAGAGCTCGGATCGCTGATGCGGGAGACAGCGGTAGGGAGGAGGGAGGGAGAGCACGCGAGAGATAGCTCGGCTAAGAGAAGCAAGATTGAGCAGGGAGAGGGTCCAGTCTGTACCAGTCTCTCTCCTTCTGCTATTGGACCAAACTGAATGAAATTTACAAAGTCAGCAGCCAATAGATGTTTTCAGTCTAGCCCATCGCTACAGAAACCAGATCGACCTGTAGAAGCCAAGCCGAAGAGCCTCTCATCCTCAGTCCAAATCAGCTGAAAGAGAATTAGCGGGGGGGGGGGTCTGGAGGGCTGAACAGGTGGGCATTTGTACACATGTTGAAACAGAAAGGCAAAGAAAAGCACCTGTTACCGCCCTGGAACATCTCTGGCTTGACCCACACCCTTAACCCATTAGGGCTATTTCAAAAAATGGGCTCTTCCACAGCAGCAATGACTACAGGCTAACAAACTTGCTCAAATAATAAGCCTTTCTTGAACTGGAGAACAGAATTTAAAAAGACCATGCTGTTCTATAAGCAGCATCTGTGGTGTTTCAAAAAGGCATTGTTAAAATCGCTGGAGGTTGCCATTGCTGGAGGTTGACTTTGGGACTATAAAACATGAGCTTTGTCATTGAACTGTGTCCCCACCCATTGCTTTATTTATTTATTATTTATTTATTATTTAAATTTATATACCACCCTATCTCCCTTATGGGACTCAGGGCAGTGAACAGGCGATAATAAAATAAAAATCACAATATGACATTATGTCTTACTTTTCTCTCTCTACACTTCTCCAATGGAAAGTACAAAAGTGGTTTCCATAAGCAAAAAGTGGTGGGTTTCCACATGCTTGTTCTACTGCAACATGGACCAAAGTTTCATTCTGAAATGCAAGAAGTAGAAAACCTGGTTTAATTGAAATGCTGGAATAAATTACACAAAAAGAACTATTACATAAAAACAGCACATCAATAAACCTTATTTGTTCCATTGTTTGCACCACCAGAACAACAACATGGGTTATAGTGATCCTACATGGAATTTAATCCTTCCCGTGGCAAGGGAAAAACTGCTAGTATAATGTGTCTTATTCATTATCATTGCTCACCTCTGTGTTTTGCTGCCAGATGGTGTTTTGCAGTACAGAAAAAAGTAGGATAAGGATGTTTAAATCGTGGCCTGTGTCATGGGTATAATCAATAAAATTGGGGTTGCTAAGCTGCTCTAACACAGTGTGTATGTGTGTGTGTATTGTTTAGGTCTTTCTGAAACAAAATCTTCAACTTATGCTTCATACCACTGGAGTGTTCTCACTTTAAAAGTACCTAAAATTGATCAGGGATATGCTGTGACTCCTGTGACAGGTTACTCCACATAGCTTGAGACGTCTGTCATGAGGGTAACTGTTAAGTGGAATATTACAGATAATTATCAAAGTGGTCCTTGGTGCTCTCTGAGCTTGCTTGTTTTCTTGCAGACATTTCATTACCCTAACTAGATAACATCAGTGCTACAGTAGTAAGGAGTGCTATTTGCTGTCAGTTTGTATTCTGGTGTCTTGCCTGTCTGTGTGGATGGGGGCGGTCTTAGGGATTCTTTGGTTGGGCTATTTACTAATGGCCCTTTGGTAGTTTCTTGATTAGGGTATTGCTTACTTGATTGTTGGTCTGAAGTTGACCTTGGAGTTAATCTGTGCTGATCTGAATGCTGATTAATGGTGGAGAGTGTTGTGTCCTGAGCCTGCAAGAGGCAGGCTCGGGACGTTGCAAGAGTCCCAGGCATTTGCAAAAGCTGCCCGGGACCAGACTGAGCGGCGCCAGCCTTGTGCGCATGCGCAAGGCGGGAAAAGCCCGCCTCATGATTGGTTGAACTTGCCCGGGGATCAGAGGGTATAAATAGAGGCCTGCGTGCCTCTGCTCGGGTTGTTCGTAGAGTGGAGCAAACAATAAAGACTTGTTGGAGATGATTCGTCTCAAGCGCCATTATT
>NW_015389214.1:0-8112 GCF_001527695.2 Protobothrops mucrosquamatus
GGACACTGCAACCTTAACAAATACATGCCAGTTGCTAAGCACCCAAATATTGATCATGTGATTATAGGACAGTGATGGCGAACCTTTTAGAGACTGAGTGCCCAAACTGCAACCCAAAACCAACTTATGCATTGTCGAGTGCCGGGTGGGTGTGGCCCATTGAGTAGGCGTGGCTGCGGTGGTAACGGCAGACTGGGTGAGACTAAAAAGTTCAATCAATCAATTTCAACTTTTCAAGATCTTTTTTTTTTCCCCGCAAGAAGTTGAAATTGACTGATTGAACCTTTTTTTTTTTTTGCACACGGTGGTGGAGGCCTAAAGCGAAAAAGTTTTATAAAACCCAGCTGAAGGCCTAGGACTGGGGCGATGGCGCGTGTGCCCACAGAGAAGGCTCTGAGTGCCGCCTCTGGCACCCGTGCCATAGGTTCGCCACCACTGTTATAGGATGTTGTAACAGCTATAAATGCAAGTACCAGTTGTAAGTCACTTTTCCAGTGCCATTGTAACTTCAAATGGTCGCTAAATGAATGGTTTAAATTGAGGACTCAGACAGACTTTCTGCTCTTAGTCATTCACCATTTTTTTTATTTTGTCAACATTTAAAATGTTCTATGTAAGCTAGAGGTTGATTATTAAAGAATGATAGATTCCTGTTCTGTATTCATTTATATATAAACACATTTTTATGTGTATTGCAGACAAAGTGTGGTGTTCCTCCTTGGTGTAGGGAGCTTACAGCTGTTTGCACAGAGCAACTGGACTGGACCTCCTACTGACTTAGAGCCTCAGGATTTTCTTCCACCTGAAATATTGCAACAGTATAATGAGGTACTTTTCTCCACCTTCAATAGTTGGGCGACTGAAAAATATTCCTTTTAGTACTAGAGAAATGGCAAATCTGAAATCAGCTGGATTTGTCACAGTATAAAACTTGTGAACCCTTTCTGTTATTCTGAAAGACTTTGGCGTTAGTATAGTATAGTATAGTATAGTATAGTATAGTATAGTATAGTATAGTATAGTATAGTATAGTATAGTATAGTATAGTGTATAGTATAGTATAGTATAGTATAGTATAGTATAGTATAGTATAGTATAGTATAGTATAGTAGGTATTCTACAGCTAATGTTTTATATACCTTTCTCATTTCAGATTTTAAACAAATATATATATGTTGCTAAAAAAGAAAAAAATCATAAACATAAATTATAATTGTACACTGTATAGATTGATCTTTGGTCTTTACAGTACATTGTCCTATGGTTGTATTTGAAGGTTTACTTTGTTAAACAACATCACAATTCATTTATTATAATTCCTATGTGCACTATTAATTGTTAGTGGAATGTAGGACAGTCTTCTCGTTTGTATTAGTTGACCAGATAATTTGGATTGCATCTATTGATGTTCTGCTGGTGGGACAGGGGCTTCTTCTGGGTGAATTCTCTGGTTCTACCGGTACTTAGCTTTGAATTGTTTCAGAATATGCAGTCAAAGGTTTAGTCTTTTTAGCTGAACAATCCTTCATTGTTATTATTTGACATTGTTTCTTGCTCTTAATTAAAGCTATGCCTGTACGTCACCCCACTGCCCAAAATTTAAATTAGGTGAACAGTCATTGCTGGTGAATTGGATTCTCCTTTTCTGTGAAATCTGTCCTAGGAGGAGCAGAGGAGATTGTTGTTGTGCAAGGGGAAGTTAAGTGACTTTGGATATAGCCAGAGTTAGGTTACTCAGAGTAGGCTATGCAAAGCATTTGCAGGGATGCTTTACAAAGTGCGCATTTTCAATGCATTTTAACAATCCTCTCTGGAAAGTGTGGCCCAGCTGTTCTGAGGTCTCTCCCAAGTTGTTTCTTTAATCCTGTTCAAACATAGACTATTTTGGTGAAAGTATTATTATTTATCATGTATGTAGATGTGCAGACTCTAATAAAGACTGTGAAGCAGCCGTGCTGAGCCTTTCAGAGAATGTGGCTCCCCTCCTATTTGAGCCTTTCCCCCAGTGGCAGAGATGGCAATAAAACTGCAACCTTGGGACAGGTGTGGGAGGAGACACATCCTTTGCACCCCACAGCCACTAGCCAACTGAATACAGCAGCAAAACAAATAAAGATGTTTTTCCTTCAGAAGGAGTGATTGGTCCAAAAGACAGTGTCATGGTTCCAATAGATGAGACCAAACAAATCAGAACTCCGAGGTTGGCTTTCTGACAGAATGCTCAACCCCCCCCCCTTCGACCGGTAGAAATGACCTTGGCTCCCACAGGACAGAGAATTGTTTAGACCAGCAGAAAACCTCCACTTCTCCCTCCCGTTCTTGTGGCAGCCTAGAATGAGCAAGATGGCTTCAGCTAGGTTCGTTGTAGAGTTGCCCGGCAGGAAAAGAAGTGCAGAGGCCCAGTAAGACAAAAGCACAACATAAAAAAAGGGGGCAAGAGATCTATATGCTGGCCATTAACAGAAAAAGAAGACATCTCAGAGGGGACTTAAGACAGAACAAGGTCAAGAA
The DNA here is from genome assembly GCF_001527695.2 of Protobothrops mucrosquamatus. Classification (NCBI taxonomy): domain Eukaryota; kingdom Metazoa; phylum Chordata; class Lepidosauria; order Squamata; family Viperidae; genus Protobothrops; species Protobothrops mucrosquamatus. The sequence continues at coordinate 2,512 of NW_015389214.1, forward strand.
AGAAACATTGGTGCATACTAGTAATAGTATGGAGCACAGTATATAGGCCATTGTAATACAATAATAGTAATTGAATAGTAATTATCATAGTAATAGTAATCATCATAATAATGTACTAATATGAAGCACTCACATATCACTGGTGAGTTGCAGACAAATGCTGCATTGTGCTCCCACCTGTTCCAAAGGATCTCTTTGAAACTGAATTCAGTGCACTACATGGAGTCCTCAACATGCTGGGTCACTTAGCAACTGTTCAAAGTTACGATAGTTACCCCGAAAAGCGACTTACAACCCATTTTTGAAGTTACAACAGCTGCACATACCTCCCGCCCCACAGTAGCATGATTACATTTTGGGTGCTTGACAACTGGATCCCCTTTATGGATGTTTGCAGTGTCTTGTGGTCACGCGACTGCGATTTGCATTCTGTTTTGCTGATTTCCAGTGCTTACTTCTGATTTCTGGCAAACAAGGCCCATTGGGAAAAATTAACACCAGCTACAAAAAATGTAAAAAAAAATCAGATCTGGTTGTGTGATACCATGACTTACAACTATAATTTCAGTTTCAATTGCCATCCTAAGTTGAAGGCTACCCGTACCCACAGCCACTAAAGTATGGTGTGTCTTCTAAAATAATGTGAAGCTGCCTAATATGACTTTCTTTCTTTTTTTTTTACTGTTTCCAGACCAGTGCATTGTCAACTTCTATCTTAGGGATACTGGTTCTAGATGGTGAATCAATATACAGCTTGACTACCCACCCTATCTTGTTGATGCTGGCTAGAGTCATCCTTGTGAATTCCAGAAATAAGCTAGAAGCTATTCAGGTAAAGAAAAACAAGATTGAATAATTGTTCTTCTTTCCAGATGAGGAGCTATTAAAGAGTGAGGGAATACCCATGTTTTTCAGGATACGCTTCTTTGAGATGATATTTCATTCTGTCGCAGTCATAGGAAACTAATGCAAGTACATAAATGCCAAATAATGTTTTAAATGTCGGAAGGTCCTTTGAATTTGGTTAATCCATTTGCCTTTCCAGCTCACTTTATCATCTCTCAGATCCTGGTGAACCCCTTGTGAGCTTTTCTGAGTTCTCCCTGGGCTGTGACTAAACTTGGCATTTTCAGACAAAAAAGCAAATGCTCTGCCCTTGAGTTGTGCGTCATTATTTATTGATTGGATTTATATTCCACCTTTTTGTTCAGGAATTGCTCAAGGGAGTTAATGTAAAAATACAAAGATACAAATTAAAACAAAAGGTAAGGGCAATTCAAATGGCAAATACTAAAAAAAACAACAACCCATATTCAATCTATACTACAGGTGCCATGATCTTTTTTTCAGATCTTATTGTTAACCACTGTTTAACCGCCACGTGCATGAATTAAAACCAAATAGAAATAAGTGAATCTGATGTTTGGAAATATATTTTTTCTCACTTTTAGACATTGCCCTGGTGGACACTACGATGTATTAATCTCCACCAGCAGCTGCTAGAAGAAAAGTCACCTGAACTCTTTGCTGTTGCCCAGGCCTGTATACAACAAGGTATAATTAACACTGACATTAACTATTAGTGGAGATTCATTCTTAGTTTATAGGGATCAAATTGCTACCCCGAAGGCTCTTACCTTATTTTTTAGGATTCTCTTTAATCTGAGAAAATCCTAGGAGCGAATGTTTTTCAATGCATTTTGTGTCTGATGTAGAAAATCCGTATTCAGAGGGTCATCTTGTTTAAAATCATGCTCCCTGGCTATTCTTAGAAGTGGATGAGACTAATGAACTATAATCAGTTCTGTCCATGGATTGTCTAACACAGGGGTAGGCAACCTTGGCTCTTTTATGACTCGTGGACTTCAACTCCCAGAATTCCTGAGCCAGCCATGCTGAGGGGAAAGAGAGGTTTCCAAGCTGAGCCATGCTGGCTCAGGAATTCTGGGAGTTGAAGTCCACCGGTCATAAGAGCCAAGGTTGCCTACCCTGAGCTAGCATATCATCTGAAGTAGGGACTTTGGCTTCTTCCAGTTAGAGCAAGCTGAAGAAAAACATCATAGTGCTTTCCTACATGTCATAGTGTAGCAGTGGAAAGTCAGTAGCCCTCCAGATGTTGCGGAACTTACCATGTTAATATTGAGAGATGCTGGTGGTTCAGCAATATTAGGAGGATTTCTTTACATTCCTGATCAGCAGCTTTAAAGGACTATTGATTATGTTTGTGGAAGTTTGCCTTTTGATATTGTTTCTTGGGGGATGTATTTTTAGCATGAATGGTGAGGGAGTCTTTTTTTTCTTCGTTCTGTTTTTGTGGGGAGAAAGTAGCTATGCATTTGCAGGGGTTTTTTTGTGAGGTGTGTGTGATTCTGTGTGTGTGAGAGACAGTGTGTATGTAATTGTGTAAAGAGCCGTGATAGCCAATGGTTAGAATGCAATATACTGTAGGTAGTCCTTGACTTATGACTACAATTGATCCCAAAATTTCTGTTGCTAAGTGAAACATTTGTTACGTGAGTTTTGCCCCATTTTACGACCTTTCTTGCCACAGTTGTTAAGTGAATCATTGTTATTAATCAGTGACCTGGTTGTTAAGTGACTCTGGCTTCCCCATTGACCTTGCTTGTCGACAAAGGGGATCACGTGACCCCAGGACACAGCAGCTGTCATAAATATGCGTCAGTTGCCAAGCATCTAAATTTTGATCATGTGATCACAGGGATGCTGCGATGATTGTAAGTGAAGAACGGTCATAAGTCCTTTTTTTAGTGCGCTTGTAACATTGAATGGTCACTAAGCGAACTATTGTAAGTCCTTAAACTTATAATAGCTTATAGAGCTTACAAGCTTACAAAATTAGCAGGCTAACTCTGCCCACTGCCAGGAGTTCAATCCTGACCGGCTCAAGGTTAACTCAGCCTTTCATCCTTCCGAGGTCGGTAAAATGAGATTGTTGGGGGCAATATGCTGACTCTGTAAACCACTTAGAGAGGGCTGTAAAGCACTGTAAAGTGGTATATAAGTCTAAGTGCTATTGCTATTGTCTTTGTGTCATTATTGACTCCTGGCAATTGCCTAGATTGGTTCCTGCAGTTTTCTTGACAAGGCTTTTTGGAAGTGGTTTGCCATCACAACCTTCTCAGGGTTGAAAGACAGGCACTGGTCCAGCTGTGTTTGTGCTTAAGGTGGGAATAAAATCCTTATCCCCCAGTTTCTAGCCTGATGCCTTAACCAATACCCCACACTGGCTCTCAGTTTCTTGTAGTGTGTGCCTATTTCATTATTTCTTAAAAAAAAACATTTTGGGTAGCATTGATAAGATTTTTGGCAGAGTAACTTGGAGCAGTATTTGGTACAACATGCTTTGTCTCTATGATGTTGAGTTTTCTCTTCTTCCAAATAACATTAATCTTGATTTAAAATAAGATGTAGTAATGCTGACTAATGTTTCTATGAAGGCAAATTAGGTTTGCAAGATACTACATTATACTTTAGACCAAGATTTCTTATATTTAAAAGTGTATTATATTATACTATATACATAAAAATCCAGTTTTTGCGCTCTCTCTCTGTCTCTCTGTCTCTGTCTCTCTGTCTCGTCTCTCTGTCTCTGTCTCTGTCTCTCTCGTCTCTGTCTCTCTGTATCTCTGTCTCTGTCTCTCTATCTCTGTCTCTCTTGTCTCTCTCTGTCTCTTGTCTCTCTCTGTCTTCTCTCTCTCTGTCTGTCTCTTTCTCTCTCTCTCTGTCTCTCTGTCTATGTCTCTCTCTCTTTCTCTCTCTCTGTTTCTGTCTCTCGTCTCTCTCTCCCCCTCATCTCTCACTCTGTCTCTCTCTCTTGTCTGTCTCTCTGTCTCTGTCTCTGTCTCTCTCTGTCTCTCATCTCTCTCTCTGTCTCTGTCTCTCTCTCTCTTTCTGTCTATTCTCTCTCGCCCCTCTGTCTCTCTGTCTCTCTCTGTCTCTGTCTCTGTGTCTCTGTCTCTTTCTCTCTCTCTGTCTCTTTCTCTGTCTCTGTCTCTCTGTCTGTCTCTGTCTCTCTAACTTTGTGTCTCTCGTCTCTCTCTCTGTCTCTCTTTCTCTCTCTGTCTCTCTGTCCCTCTCTGTCTTTCTCTCGTCTCTCTGTCTCTTTCTGTCTCTCTTCTCTTTCTCTGTCTGTCCCTCTGTTTCTCTCTCTCTTTCTCTCTGTCTCCGTATCTCTCTCTGTCTCTCTTTCTCTCTTTCGTCTCTCTGTCTCTCTCTCTGTCATTCTGTCTCTCTCTTTCTGTCTCTCTCTCTGTCTCTCTCTCCTCTTTCTCTCTTTTTCTGTCTCTCTGTCTCTCTGTGTCCTTCTCTCTCTCTCTCGTGTGTCTCTTCGTCTCTCTCTCATTTCTGCCTCTCGTCTCTGTCTGTCTGTCTGTCTGTCTGTCTGTCTGTCTGTCTGTCTCTCTCTCTCTCTCTCTCTCTCTCTCTGACTCCCTCTCTCTTTGTCTCTCTGTCTCTCTCTCTGTCTCTCTCTCTCTCTCTCGGTGTGTCTCTCTCTCTCTCATCTCTCTCTGTCTCTGTCTCTCTCTCTGTCTCTCTCGTCTCTTTCTCTCTCTGTCTATGTCTCTCTCTCTTTCTCTGTTTCTCTCTGTCTCTCATCTCTCTCTCGTCTCTCTCTGTCTCTGTCTCTCTGTCTCTCTCTTTCTCTCTGTCTCTATCTCTCTCTCTCTCTCTCTCTGTCTGTCCTTCTGTCTCTCTCTCTCTCTCGTGTCTCTCTGTCTCTGTCTGTCTCTCTCTGTCTCTGTCTCTCTCTCGTCTCTGTCTCTCTGTCTCTCTCTCGTCTCTGTCTCTCTGTCTGTCTGTCTTTCTGTCTGTCTGTTTCTCTCTCTCTCTGTCTCTCTCTCTCTTTCTCTCTCTGTCTCTCTGTCTCTTTCTCTGTTTCTCTGTTTTTTTCTCTCTCTCTCCCTCTTTCTGTCTCTTTCTCTGTCTCTCTCTCGTCTCTCTCACTCTCTGTCTATCTCTCTTTGTCTCTCTCTTTGTCTGTTTCTCTCTCTCTCTCTTTGTCTCTCTCATCTCTCTCTCTAGTCTCTCTCTGTTTCTGTCTCTCTCTCTCTCTGTGTCTCTTTCTCTGTCTCTCTCTTTCTTTGTGTCTCTCTGTCTCTGTCTCGTCTCTCTGTATTTCTCTCTGTCTCTCACTCTGTCTCTCTCTCTGTCTCTCTCTCTCTTGCTATCTTCCTTACCTTCTCATTGTAGTTCCTGTGTGACTGTGAAATACCAAAGTACTTGTAGCTGGTCTGTATGTCTGCTATGTGGCCTCAATCATAACTATCTTCCTATCTTTACTATCATCTGGCCACACCTTTGTAGTCTGAATGACATCTCAGTGTCCTCACTGTAAATCTGTGTTGGGTATCACCAAGTTGATGTCGCATTCTCTCTTAGCATACAGCAGGGGTGTCCAAACTTTTTTCAAAGAGGGCCAGATTGGATGAAGTGAACGTGCTGGAGGGCCGAACATTTTTCCGAACATTCTTTGAACCATTACAATTAAATGCAAATGAATTATTTTATGCCTCTTTCCTCTCCCTCTCTTTCCTCTTTCTCTCTCTCTCTCTCTTTCCTTTCCCTTTCCTCTCCCCTCTC